>NC_049979.1:24132691-24254452 GCF_000003815.2 Branchiostoma floridae
GCATAGATGCTGTGAGTTTTATTACGATGTACCAAATTTTCCAAATGTACCAAACATTTCCACATTATTGCTGCCCGTGTATGCTGATAAATGTTTATATGAACTTTGCTGTTCAGATCAGAGTTGCAAAGATGTATACCTGACAGTTTATCTCAATTTGCTTTCCATTTCAATGTCAAACTTTACCCCATGAATTTGAAGTAGTTTCCTTTCCTTGTAGCGTGCAATCATATACTGACAGATCTTTTCACATCCTTCTTTACAGTGTATCAGAAGGGACAGGTGACAACGGGACAGTACCGTCTGTTGGCACGACGGAGCGGTTACGCGTGGGTGGAGACCCAGGCCACCATTATCTACAACAACAGAACAGAGAAACCACAGTGCATCGTGTGTGTCAACTATGTCATCAGGTGGGATGTCGTACTTCACAGAGCACTTACCCATTTTCAGTTCTTTTTTTCGTTTTGTGTCCTGAGTTTTGAATGCCGATGTTACTTAGGGAAGACTTATTTTTCGTTTGTGTTTGTTTTCCTCCAGTGACATCGAGGAAGAGGAGAATGTGTTGTCCAGTGAACAAGCTAGCCAGAAGAAATTCCCCAAGGTGGAGAAGATTGAGGAGGAGCCTCAGCCCAGCAGTCTGCCCAGCTTTGCCCAGGCCACAGACACCATCTTCAGCAAGAAAACTCCAGACATGGAGCCTGGCTTCTTCTGGGACGGCGAGCAAGGTGAGCATATCATACTCACGTGTACTCTTACAGCCACACACTCACCCGCTCAAATTGTGTGCCTGTATCCAGGTCATGGAGATTCAGTGGAACCTTATTAGGACAAAATGCACACTCACACACATGGGCTGCCGATCAAAGCCTATGGCGTTTCAAGGACGACACGTACCATTCTGATCATAAAATAGGTCAGCGATTAAAATGCCTGGAAGCATTGAATTTAGAGCATCTGCGTGAATTAAATTTTTTCACTTCTACTAAGTTCTAGCAATATTGAGAGTAGGTTTTGTACCATTTTCTATATTGTGCAGATGCAGAAGAACATGCTATGAAAGGAAAATAAGCTCTTTCATTTGTCCAGAACCCTTACAGCTGTTCATAGACAAATAAATCATTAGATGTTATGTTTACATTGAAAATAAGTAAACTTAAGGAGAGAAATGTTTTTCTCTGTGACATGATTTCTCTGATGAATTTATGTAAAACAAATGTTTTCTTGTTTTTTTCCACAATCTGTTGTATGTTATATAACAAGTAACAACATGTACTATTTAGAAACAAGAAGAGCTGGAGGATTGTATGTTTGTTTCCCCCCATGAACAACGCATTTCGCCATGCTATGTTTACAGCTCTGCGTGACAGCCCGGAGGATCTGACACGAGTGGCGCCGGCAGCGGGAGACGCCATGATCCCGCTGGGCTTCCCGTCAGCAGGTAGCTACCAGGGTAAACCGGTCACCAACCGGCCACGTCCTTCATACTGCCTTGTTAACCTCCCCTTGCAGTCAAATGTGAAAAGTGTGCTAATGTGGTCAGGGCCTTCTCCAGAACCTGTCCCTCTGGTGGAAATTTACTTATTGGGACAGGAAAAATATCACTCTGGCTGTCAAAAAAATCACAACTTCATGACATCAAAGTGATCGAAATGTATGCATAAACGGACAGATTATAGAACAAAAGTTAGCAATGTGGACTACGAAACATTGGATGGGATGAAAAAAAATACAATTGGAGACGGCCAACGATTGTACACGTTAGAAACTACAAGAGTTGCATGCAAGAAAACAATGAAATAGTGCCAATAATAGTACCAAATTATGGTTAGGCTTATGCCTGATGTTAAGCTTCATGCGTATGCTGAATGAAAGCAGCTAAGTCACAAGAGATGCAAGAAGTACTTATCTGTCAAAGTGTTCAACATTTTGACAGTTAAGTACTTTTTCCTGTTGGTAGTATTAGCCAGCAGCAAAAGCTATCAGAAACCCTCTACATCTTTCAAGGAATGTGTATAGCACATACATAGTGTGAAAGTTCTCTTATATCACTCCTTGCTGACATTTGATATAACCACTAAAAAAAAGTTCAATTAAAAAGATACATTGCTGAGAAAAGCTGTGGTGGTATGGAGGACACCAGATGACAACGGTAGCTACAGATGGGAAGGATCCATCCAGCGCCATTTGTGGTTATCATGAAGACATGACAAAGTGTCACGACTTTTTGTCGTTCTGGAACCAACAATATTGCATAAAAAAGAGGGCTATGATAGGCTTGGTTTGGTACGGCCAATGGTAACTAGGACTTCTCTCTGTGTCCGTTGTGGACCAGAGAAGTCAAAGTGTGCTGTATGTGTCCCTGCAGATGTGCTGTTCGGCTCCAGCCTACCCGACACTTCTCTGGACCCTGGCTTCGGACAAGAAGACCTGTTCGGCAGCCAGCAGTCGTCCCAGTACTGTGACTTCAGTTCTTCTGATAAGGACACCTTCAGTCTCCTGCGGGACCCCAAACCACTCCTGTCCCCCTTCAGCTCCTCAGATAGCAGTCCCCCTCCTGCGCTCACACCTGTGTTAACGGTGAGAACCTGTCTTCTTCATCTGTCAATCAAGTTCCACCCAGGACACTATTAGCAGAAAATGCAATGTTTTCAAAAGTTCAGTTGTAACTGACACTCTAAGAAAGAAGTACATTTGATTTGCCCCAAAATGTCTTTCGCAACAAAACAAGCAATGTCTTTAACACTAAGATGTGGTAGATTGAGGAAAAGGGTAAATGCTTTTTAAACATTATGTTGTCTTATGATCCACAGCCGTTGAGTGACGACACAGAAACTGAAGTCCAACAGATTCCCAACAGCGACTTGGACTTCATGGACCAACTGATGGGTCTCCGAACAACCAGTGACAGCAACCTCGCTGAGATCCAGCAGCAGGACACTGCCCAGGGAACAAGATCAGTGGCCACCAAGCAGCAGCAGGACAGTGCTCTGGGAATGAGAGCAAGCAGCACCCCAGACCTGACGGCCATCAACCCCAGCCTGGCATTGGACACAGGGCAGCCTATCCAGAACAACATACGCACCACGGCAGCTGGTAAACTGACTAAGGTAAGCATTAATCTTACTATGTACTTTTGTTATCATTCCCTCCTTGCAACAGATCTAACCATGGACCCCATTTTCTAAATTGTAATGTCCTTCATCCAACAAGCAAAATGCAACCAAACTGTCATGAAATTTGCTGAAATGTTGCAAAATTTGGCAGCCATCCAATATAATTGTGTTGTTTTCGTCCAGCACCAAGGAGGCAATTTTTTTGTCTTGGATAGATTTTTATAATACAGTGTAGCACAAAAATGGTTGGCAACCCATTCTTTGATTCTGTAAAATTTACAGACTTTACGTGCTTTGTTAGAATTTAGCCAAATGCAGACAGTTCTTGTTTGGGAGGCTGCACATCAGACGTGCTGCTATGTATTGAGGTCTTATGAAATGTGACAACAGGAATGAGCCATGTTTGGCTATAAGCTCCTATTACTTACAGACCAGTGACAGCTTTGTCATCGCCTGCTGTTCAGTAATGACGCACATGTCCTTGGGTAGAAAATGTCGATGATGACGTTGGCTAGTGAATTGATGTCCCATCACATGTTTACTTTAGGAAGAAGGGTGTAACTTTCAAAATGCTAAACCTGTCAGTTCAAGTACCTTGTTGGTCTTTGTAAGGCTATATTTTATACATCGTGTAACTGTATCAGCTTACCCTCAAAATTCATTGCTCTGACCCCCTTTAAATAGCACAAGTTGCCATAATGGTCTACTAGAGTATTTTTTATTTTAAAGTCTGTGAAATTGTATGGCAGTAAACATAATCTACTGAAAACAAATCAACTGTCTTGCACCATTGAAGAGGGATGTAGGAGGAAGAACAATTAATGTTGACAGATCAGTAATTTAGCTGTGGCATTTTTGTTGGTAGCGACCACTGACAGCTGAAGAACTGAGTTATCGAGCTCCCTACATCCCAGCCTACCAGATGCCGTTGAACCCTCCCAACAACGCCGTTCTGGCATCGCTTCTCGAGACAGACAGGAGACAGTCAGTCACATCGTCCAGATCATACAACAATCCATATGCCAACATGACGCCAAGAAAGGTAGCCACAAAACCAAGGCACCTAAGCTTGCTATGTTGCACTCGTATGTGTTTGAGGGATCAGGGACAACTTTGCTTCCTATTGCAGGCAGTGCTGTGCTGTCCGTCACCTGTTTAAGCTGTGTATGCCTTCTCTCTAAGTGCTCTGTGAATTGTAATCATTAATGGTGTAATTATATGTGCGGTAACTTATCATAAGGCTTTTCTTGTGAAGAGAAAGATTTCTGATCATGTGCTGTCTCTTGGATCTCGTTCTGTGCTTGCTTGACTCGTTGCTGTCGTTGGTGTATGGTGTTTGCAGATGGTTTGTTCTTGTGCAAGTTTACCTGTCTTCCTTGTCACGGAGATTCAAGCTCAATTTTGTACACACTGGTTGATTTGTGAGTCTGTTAATTAAGGTGGAAGCCTTCTGAGGGTATGCACTCCAGGCATGCATTTCCATGCCTCCCCACTTAGTTGTTTTTGCCCTCCTGTGTGTAGATGTGACACACAACTATGTCTACTGGATGTTTGCCAAGCTCCCCTGGATGGCACCAGGCTCAGTGGCATTACCCTTTGCTCCTCTGTCTGAAGCTCTGAAATACATATGGCTATGCCTGTCGTGTTTTTGTCTACAAACCTCAATGTGATTTCCACTTCATTGTCTTCTTGACACAGTAATATATTGCAATAGTGTGACACCGCTTCTGTGAAACGACACTTGGTAAGCTAAATGCGTATGCATTTGAATGTCTGTAACATGCAAATACTGCACTGTCTTTTTATACTTGTGGGTTGAATATCAAATGGTCATCGCAACTTAAATTTAGTGCACACTATTTAATTTTACTATCGCTACAGTAACCTTTAAAAGTGCTGATAATATCTGCCTGAAGTATGCTATGCTTACCACTGCACCATTTTTACCCCTTGGTTCCAGTGGGCACATGGCCAAAGGTCACACATGCAGCTCTCCCAACAAACAAGCACATTCCAAATTGTCTAGGCTGCCTGAAAGATCAAAACAGAAGTTGAATTTTCTCTCTTATTTAGGATCCTCAAAGGGATGGTTTAAAGACTGGAACATGAAAGCAAAACTCTGAAATTTTGGCTAAATAAACACTAACTGAACATTGCGTGTGACATAAACCTTGTATATGATAGCAAGATTAACTGTGACAGTTACAAGTTCTGTTTGTCAGTTCACAAAGAATTTCTGTCACTGTGATAGTGGGCAAAGATGGCTAACAGAGGCAGCTGGTATGCTAAAGAATACTTAGTAGAATGTAACAGCAACTGTGTATGACATTTGTTTTGGTTCAGGCAGAAACCATTTTAATTGACTTCCTTTAAATTTGAGCCAATATCATGAAATCTATCAAAGGCAACTTTCTTTGTCTCAGCTTGTTCAGTAGCACAATAGATGTGTCTGACATTTTTCATGTATCTTATCTTCTTGTCATATGCAGACACAACATGCGGTGCCAAATAAGGACAGCTGCTGCGGTGCGCAGGAGCTTCCGTTTGCAGCGTATGCATCCCCGCAGATGATGACCATGAATGGAAAACACCTCCGAGTGGCAAAGGTCTCCCCCATGAGCCAGCCAATACAAACAGACGGTGGAGGCAGCGTTACGGGCCAACAGATAAACAGGTATTGTGCAATACGTGTGCACTTCACCATTTTGACAGTCATCTGTATCTAACACACCATCTTCACAAAGCACGGCTGGATATATTGCACTTGAACAACCTGTCACACATAACCTTTGCACATCCAATTGCAAACGTTATTTAAAGCGACTGTAAATGCATTTAAGTTCGCTGTGATTTAGTTTTGCAGTAATGGAGTGTTTGTGGTGGTTTTGAGTTCACGGTAGCACCATATACATACTGCAATGGAAATATTTTTGCTGTAAAGCGGCCACCACATAAACCACAAACGTAAAACCACCACGGACATTTCTGAATTTACAGTATCTGGTGAAGGTTGCCCCTACTGGACTTGGTGGTAACAAGTTCCAAGCTACACTAGTTTCAGGGGAGAAAACAACCAAATTTTTAACATGTTCAAACATGCGTTGTTTACCAAAGTGACATTCTTTGTACCATTATTACTCAATTATTTGCTTATGATTGTGTTTCCTCAATCCTTGCTATCTTGCAGAAAAACATTGGGCATGACAAGACCAGACGCCAGAGGTGGCACACACACGCCAGGCAAGCATGGCCCCATCGGTAAACTGACGTTCGCACTGGGCAGTAAGAGGAAGAAACTGGACGAAGACATCAAGTCAGCGTCCCCACAGAAGATGATACAACAGCCTGACAGAGGGGAGAAAACTGAAGGGTTCACCGACCAGCCTCCTGCTAAAAAGGCCAGAGTCAAGCCACCCAACCCACCTGGCAAAGGTAAGACTACTTTCACTATGATAAATAAACAACAAATCTCATATCTATGTGTCTGTCTCAGATTTTTATGGTTAGGTGCTTCATTTTTGTAACATCGTAGAGAGCATGATTTCATGATTGCCTTTTCATCCAGAAAGGAGGACAAAGACGCAGCTGCAAAATGGCAAATGTCATATTGAATTAAACCCATTAAGGGCTACTGAAAAGAATCCTTTTGGCATGCCATGTTGATCTTACATCAGTGAAATGAATCTTCCTCTTTTCATGTTACTGCTTCAAGAGTCTACATTATCACATGCATTAACCCAGATTACTTCTCTTTGAGTGCTCAGACTAATCAGTATCATTGACATGGATTCTCCACGAATCAGAAACTTTAAATAGATGGCAATGTTGTTAGTAGCAACCTGTTAAAAAACATGTATTTGTTGTAGGTGGCAACAGTATCCTGATGAGTCTCCTCTCTCCGTCTGATGACGTCAGTCAAACGTGTACCTACAGGGGACCTAGTCCAGACCAGTCACAGGTATGGACATTCAGTACACTCTTAACACAAAAGATGGAAACTGAAATTTACGTGCTCAATTGAACAGTGTTATGTATCACGTGAGCCTTCATAATAATACCATTTTAGTCAGGATCCTGCATCAAAGGTTGAACACCAGAGATGACTGTGCGAGTGCATCACAGAACAAAATTGCCAACATTTCCACATCAACATGGTCTCTGACGTTGCAATTGGCAGTGCAATTTTGGGAGATTTTGGAGGAGCAACGCACCACAAAAGCAATCATGGTGCTCATTACATGGAAGTGTCAAATTAAAGGAAAAAATACAAGATCTCAATTGTTAAAACAAGATAAGAAAAAATCACACTGTCAGCATTTTATATGTTGTTATCAGCAAATACATGTACTTGATGTCTAAAATCAGGGACTTTTTCCTACAGCATACCAGCGGAGGTTCTGCTAACAAGATCGACGTCTACAAACTGCTGAACTTCGACGACTTTGACCTGGATGATGGTGAGCTGTGATTCTCTTCTACATGTATCTTGTACTGTGAGGGATACCATTTTCTTAAGATGGCTCTTCATGTTATATGGCCATTGTTGAATGCAGTCAAAGGATAACTGTATTCAAGCAAACAGGTGTCTGATGAAGATGTGATGTGAAAATGTTTTAGTTTCAGTAAATTTCAAATTGGTCTATGAATTACCAGCAAACAAAGATCTGAGAATATGTTTAAAGTAATTCCTTTTTACCTTTGCCCAGAAGGTTATGTTTTCAGTGCTATTTGTATATGGACAGCATAACTAGAGAGGCTATGGATGGATCGTTATGATATTTTGTAGGTGGGCAGGTGTTGGGAAAAGAAAGGACAAGATTAAAATGGGCCTCCTTGCGGCTTTCTACGGTACTGCAGCAAAACTCAAATTTTCATGTGTTTTCTTACTTCCTGTAGATTTCCTGCCTCCGTTAACACGAGCAGACGTGGAGGTGAACGCCCCCATACAGACCTACAAGCTACTGCAGGGCAACGACCTGATGTCTGCTCTCGACCAATCAGCAGCCCTCTTCTGATCAGCTGACTTGATGCTTGGGACTGCTGTTGGAGTTCCATCTCCACTTAAGTCTTTATTGATTTGAATATCTTGCTCACAATTGTACATTACACACAAATCCATTAGTCTGAGTCTAGAGATATGTTGTGTTTTCGTTTGTCTGACTGCACTTGAGTATCACTGTGATCCTGAAAATCTGTACATATATCTATAGACTAGATACTTGTTATTCATGGGACAAGGGCTTGAATCCCTCTAACTCAGAAGAATAGAAACCAGGCCAGTACTGTACATTATCCTGTACATTTTTAGAGGCACAAGGCTCAACAATATGGAAAGAGTTCAGAAGCACCTTAAACAATAACAGGGATTTTTTACCTTTTGGGCTCTCCAACCTTTTCACTATTCTGTTATGGAAATCTCACCTGCTTTTTCCATGTTGCTTGATTTGTCTTAAATGTCTGTTATCATAGGAGCTGTATCTAGATATGCTCAATGATGCTGAACAAATTGAATAGCTGTGATTTTGTCATTATGATGTTGATTTATCTCAAGGAAGGATGATTTTGGTTTCATGAACATGTAATTGCATTCAGAGCAGGGCTACATGTAAAATGGACAATCTGTTGCAGGCACAGTGGATTTAAGCCCTATGATAATTGCTGTCAACTTGAAGAGAAATGTATGGAAAAAAGTTTGAAAAAAAAAGTATAAAATACATAACTAATAGACTATTGCAAAAAAAGTGTTAAGGTTAAGAGTGTTTTACTAAATGCACCCAGTTTTATTTGAGAAGCACAAAGCTTGCACTGAAACAAGACTGCCGAACTGCATATAATGTGAGTTGGGAACACTACCAGGTATTGGAAGGTATCACGATTACAACATTCCAGTGTTTGATACACAGATAATGGGCACTTATGTGAGCACTTTAAATCATTAGCTGTGTGAAAGGATGGCAATTTGGCATGTCATACAGATTTCAAGGTGCAAACTGCATCAAGTCACATTACATATTCACACAAATGTACATAAAATCAATGGACAAAAAAATGGTAGACATTATTTTTTATAGATCATTGAGCAGAAGCCAACTGCTTCATACAGGAATATAGTTTTGTGTGACTCTGATGGAGAAACGTTAGGTGCTAAACGTACAAATAAACGTGATAAATACAAAAAAAAGTATAAAACAAGGCCCTAAAAAAGCAGAACAGATACTCCACATGGATACTGTTGTGTAAAAAAAAAAGGAAGAAAAAAGTATGAAAATAGTGTTTTGTCGCAAAACCATGATTGGCGAATTTATGGCCAGTCTTGTCATTGCTTGTGTTGATACCATTACTAACAGATCAGGCCTCACAAATTTAATTCCTTGTTACACAAATTCCTCTGTTTTTTTGCACCTGTTATTCAAGAACCCCTACCAATAAACACAATTTATCTTTCATGTGGATTATACTGAAATAGGAAAACTACTTTTTACCAGTTTTTAAAATGTTGATCATGAGAACTTGTCTGGACTTGTAACAACCTATGGCATTCAGTACTTAGTCTACTACGGCCTCTAGACAACATTTAATGCGATATTTACTTTCTGTATAGACTATTTGTGAAGCAACAAGTTAAATGTGTATGGCCTTGGAAGAGAAACAATAAGTTGTTTCTGTGGGACATAATATGAAGACCTTAAAAAAATCTCAATATTTTGTGAGTGGTCAACTTGTCATATCTTCTGTCTGAATAAAGTATGGTGTGATTTGAAGCTGTTGTTTGTGTTTCATGTTTTCTTTATTATAAGTAGATTTGTCTGTTGTCCAGGCAAGAGCAACATTTCCTGTTTGATATGTTCCTATGGTATTCGTAATGTATTATGTACTAGTATATGACAACATTTCTCACGAAATGACCTGAACACATGTATACGATTATCTTGATTCTGTAATCCAACTACAAACTTTAAATCGTATGACTTGTATATTCAAATCTGTATACACATTGTGAATTTTGCTAATTTTGTTTTCGTCCTCACTACAAACTTAAAACCACTGAAAAAGCTTGTCTTTTACCTAAGTAGTACTTACGCCCTTCTTTCGACCACTAACCATTGTGAAAAGTCCATTTTCTCCCTACCACAAAATTGAATCCAAGGAAACCTAAGAAAAAGGCATTAACAGAATATTGAGTATGGAAGTCAACAAACAGTTCATTATTACCCTCCTGGGCATGGTAGCTTTCCTGAAAGATCACTTTACTTTTTACCTGTGCAAGTTAATCTCTCTTCCAAAAGGTACAACATTAAGAGCAATATGGAAAAGAAGATTTTATTTTTCCGGAAAAAGGATTTATTTTTCTGAAATTATTTCTTGGAACCCAGATTTTATTTTTTTGAATCAAGTTAATAGGCTGAACAATTTAGAGCTAACCCTAAAGCAAGCTCTGTTTGTTTTCATTGAAAAATGTTATGTTTCTATACTAAGGATCAATGCATTAGGCTGACTTGGCCAAAGTTGACAAGAGAAACTGATGAAATTGACTTAAACAGCATTATCTCCAGTAATCCATTCACAAATAAGTCCGGATTAGGTCCGTAAATCCTGGCCTGTAGATTGTTTTGATCAGCTGCCAGTGGCCCCATGCCCCCTTTTGTGTGTACTCGCAACAGGTGTGTTTGTTCAAACACTCCACGTTGTTTTAGACCTACGTAAGTTGCCATAGTGTAAAACTGATGAACTCGTACTGTCCATTGCTTTATCCCGCCAGATATTGCTAATGTGACGTTAAACAAGGCATTTTAGGACTTGCAATTACTGCGATTGTTATCAGAATTGGGTCGTCGGAGGATGGTATTGATTCAATTAGCTGTTCCATTCGTTGGAACCTCTCCCTGTGCTACACAAGAAAATCCTTTGTAAAATAATTCATCCACTCGTACGTACCAAGATGGCACCATACATGTACAAAGGTATTATACAAAATGGATCTAAGTCTTAAAAAAGAATCTTTTATTGCTTAAGTTTTGTTGAACGCTAAGTAAATGTTGTCGATTGAAAGGGGTGTGAGGCGACAGGTGTAAGAGCCGGGGCAGGTAATGTACCAGTGAGGCGTATCGGGTGTCAGTCCACATGGACCTCGGCCCTGGCAACGTAACGCTATCCCTCTGGCAACCACGGCTCGCACCCTTCAGTACCCCAGGTAACTTCACAAAGTCTACACAAAATGCCGATCCTTCACAACTTCACCGCACTCCACAGATGACAACATGAAAGGTAAGATCCCTCTGCAGTTCGAATTATCCGTGTTTTCTTCCCGTTTGGTTTATTTTTTGCACAAGTCGCGTTGACAATGGCAAGAGAAGTAATTGACAACACTTGAAGGGTGTCGGCGGGTCCCATTATGTTTTACCAAAAGCATGAACACTACAGCAGTTTGGCATATCGTCTCCAAACACCATGCCCTGTCCTTCTCCAAGGGGAAGTTCTCTTGTTTTTTCTCCAAATGTCGGCCATTTTGGTCGTAATTCATCATTTGGTAAGTAGTAGAAGTTCAATAGCAGTGGTGGCGGTGACACGCTCTCAACAAGGGATCCCTCAATTAGCAAATTAGCCAACAGACACTTTCTGAATAGGCGTGTATTATATGTCGTCCAGAATCCAGTTGCTAACTTTGATACTTTTATGCATAGAACCATGTAGCTACTTAGAGTTAGGATATACCGAAAGTGTTGATAGATCCGGGATTTTCAACAAGATTTGTGACAGAGCATGATTGATTGATTGATTTACTTGGCCTTTGGTATTGTGTTCTGATGCATTTCAGCTTTTTTTCTCTCCAATCTTTCATGTTTTTACAGCAGTGCAGGTAACATAAATATGATCACCACAGATTTACTTTGCACTAATAGCTTATTATTAGCCTGATTAAATCTCACTTGTAGCAGCAGGTTTCCTAGAAGGTGCGGGTTACAGCCACAGACAGCAGAGTTTGTGTTCAAAGTTATTATTAATGCTACATCAATTAGTTATGGATGTTGGCTCGTAAGGTCGTTTTATTGATAATTCTTAATTCCATCTGATGCCACAATACTGCCACATGAGAAAAAATTAATGAATTTCAAGTAATTCAAAGAGCTGGTTTAATACAGCATCATTAATCCAGAGGTAATCAACTCAGATACAAGGTTCAAGACAATCTTGAGAAGGCCAGACTCTCCATATAAACAATTTGTTTTATGATGTGGAGGAATTATGACACCTGGTGGAATTATGAGATTTGATGTTATTGTAGCACTAGACTATTGGTGTATTTCTACCGGCAATGTCTCTGACTGGTGTATATTTTGCAGGCATTGACGTGTCCGAATACAACTTAGAGGACTTGTTGTCCTATGATGACCTGTTCCTGGACTATTTCAATGCCTTCCTACAACTCCCAGTAAGTTTGTCGTTCAATATCATAAAAACTTTGATTAATGAAAACATTTTGCTCAGTGTTTTGTCTGAACTGTACCCTGCAATAAGTATCCCTTCTATACCAACAATACCAGGCTTTATCTATTGTTGGATTGTTCTCTGTTCAAACAAATACGATAAGCTATTTTCTCAAGATGCCTGCGCACAAAAGG
The DNA here is from genome assembly GCF_000003815.2 of Branchiostoma floridae. NCBI lineage: Eukaryota > Metazoa > Chordata > Leptocardii > Amphioxiformes > Branchiostomatidae > Branchiostoma > Branchiostoma floridae. The sequence goes on from NC_049979.1 coordinate 24,145,428, forward strand.
TTGGTCCTTGGCGACATGGTTTAAGGACGTTGTCAAGCGCCTTATTCTATAGACTTTGGGTCAACTTCGACTGTTAATCACCAAGGAATAGGTTTTGAATTGCAGTTCAAATTGGCACCTATTTCTTCTGCATTCCCCCTGTCCTTCCCTATGGTAATTGTACTGTAAATCTTTCAACTTTTGCAATCATGTTTTCTTATTGTGGTTTTCACGGTGACACCTACGAATTCATGACACTGTGAATGTCTCCCTTGTATGACTATTAACGTACTAGAGGATTGCTGCAATTGCAAGTTTTTGTAACGCTAGTTCACCTTTATTCGCGGGGTAACCTATATTCGTTGTACCTAAAAACAGGATAGTTAGGGATATCACGTTGATGGACGGTGGTTTCAAATTGCATTTTGTTTTCAATATGATGCAGTTTGATATCACAGTCCGTCGACTTGATATACCGAAATACCCTGGTGTTATATACAATGGATATAAAGGTTAACCCACGAATAAAGGTGAACTAGCCTTACAGGGCAAAAACCTCAGACAGAGCCTTTTTCATCCAAATGCATGCAAATGAATTTACAGTATATCGTTGTTTCTGACTGTTACTCAATGTTTTTCACATCTTGTATATCTAAGGCTTTTCCGCTACCGCTGAGATACAACCGTCTGACAGCTACATTCGAGGAGGCGGAAGGCTCTCGTAGCACAGTCACCGGTACCTTGTGCGGAACGCCTCCCCCAATCTGGGGGGCCACAGACGAGGAAAGGGAAAGTGTCTTAGACTGGGCCAAGAAGGAGAGATTACCACTATTCCTAAGGTGTGTTCACTGACATACATGCATTTGGGAATTATAAAACTTTAAGATTCTTATAACAAGTCTGATACTGGTAACAACAAAAAATGAGGTATTGTGCATTCTTGAATATCATTATACTCACATCTGCTATTATGAAGCAGTAGGGAGGTGGAAACTACAACTTAATTAGGTGCCCTTTGTAACATTTTGTTACAACACTTTTTTGACAGTGTGACAGTAATTGTTACATTTGATAATGCTGTCTTTATTGTTCTGTTTTTTTTGCATTTCTGTAAATTGCCCAAGGCCACAGCAGGACTAAAGTCTTTGGATGAAATACTCTGCAGACGCCAAATCTAACATGGAGCCCATAAAAAGATGATGGGCCAGAAAGCAAAGTTGCCTAGATTTTGAAAACACCAGGTATCATAGTAAATGTTTTCTTCCTGTATTCAAGAAGTGCAAAAAGTGGTTCTCACGGGTAGTTTTAGTGTTACTACACTCGAAGCTTACCAAATTTAAGTGCCTCATGTCGAACTGCTCGCATGTCAATTTTGTTGATCATCGCCAAAGGGGAGCAAATTTTTTTGTAATAATGTCCACAGGGATTTCATCCTTAAAATCTTCTTGCTTTGACCTGATGAGTAATTCCTGTTGCTACTATATTCTTGATTCTCGGTGATAAATAATTGTATTTGTATTTCTTTTTAAATTTTCAGATCGAGACATTTCAGGGAATACAAGTTGTGCAAGCTGCTGCTGAGGCGTCTGGACAACAACCGCCAGTCGCTGAGTCGTCAGAGCAGCCGTGGTATCCGTGGTTACAGCCAGCCAACCAGCAGCCTGGGAACCAGCTCCAGTCTAACCACCACTACAACCACGGAAGATGATGATGATGATGCAGAGGAAATTGATTGTGAGATTTTTACAACCGTTAAAGAGATTAAAGTTGTTCTTGTTTACACCCTATTCTTCTCCAGCTTGTGGACAAAAAGAAAACCCGACAAAATAGAAAGCTTGATAGAAACACCTAACAATACATCAAAAACTGGCCAGAGCCTAACCTCTGTTGCCGAGTAATTTCAATCATTATGGCTTCATATTAATGGGGTGGTGGGTGGGGAGTGATATTTGAAATCAATCGCAAATTTAAATGAACTGTTCTACTTTCACACATTCTTGATTATCATATCTCAGTACTGCACAGGAAATTGATAGTCACAGATTTTCACAGCAATTTCAAAAAGCTGCTCTGCTGTTTCATCTTACAGCAATCATTTTAGGATGGAGTTTAATTTTGAGGTAGACATTTCAGTGAATTGAAAAATGAATGCCGAAGTTTTGCCCATGGTCCAGGAATTAATTTCTAATGTAGTATTATAGTTAACGGAAATTGCAAGTGAGATTTCCATGGAAAAGGTAAATGACATTTTCATGTATGCTTATGCTTATTCTTAATATATCTTAATTTCACTAATCAATGAAGAGTGTCAGCTGTATTTTTGATGTCCAAAGTAATATTTCATTCAAATGTTTTAGAAAAGTTTTGAAGGATCTTCCAAGATTTTAATTGAAGGTCTTCTACCGAAAATGATTATGAATCAAAATAAATTGTATCAAAGCCCCACATTATGTCCTTCCTCGAAAAATATCATAATGACCAATTTCTTCTAATGTATTGCACTAATTGGATGTTGGTTGACTGTCAGTAGTAGTTAGTAGTTAGTAATTGCTTGTCAGAGAATACCTTGTTTCAGTCATTATTTCCATACCCCAATGCCCTCTGTTCCTGAGTTAACCTTTGTGTTGAAAACTCACAACACTGGGATTTCTGATGTTGTGTCCAGTGGGCTGTGAACAAAATAATTGGGTTTGCATCGTGACTTTATGACTGCTTGTTTCATCAAAAAAATTTAGCAATCAATCCATCCAATAGTCTTGACAGTCCCCTAGGTGCTGTGTCTTATATCATAAAAAGAAGTCATCTGATGTGAAATTAATGTGAATGGTCAACAACTTAGAGAACAAAAACAGTATAGACTTGTTTTTTGTTTGGGTGGCCATTTTGCATGTTATACAAGTTGGTAAGTTCAATTTATGCAACACAAAAAAGGGTTTATCCAAAAAAAGGATTCATCTGGCTTGTTCTTTGGGTTAATCCGGCCAATGGTTTAAAGTTACCAGTTCTATTTGTCCAACAAAATGAGTATTGTCTGTATATATGTACCAGTACAAAAAAAGTTTATAAACTTGTTCACAACTCTGAGTACATGCGCAGCAACATGGATCAGTAAGTCATCCCCATTTTGCCATGCCTGAGGTCTGTTGGTGTTAGTTTTTGTAGACTATTTTCAAGAGTACATGTAGTTCTCATTACACCAATTTCTGGGAGTAAGTCCATCTTCAGTCCTCTCTGAGTAAGTCCATTTTCATACCATTGGACTTATTTTATCAGAAACGAGGTCTATATCCGTGATATTTAAGTCATATAAGTCTTAAGGTTTGCAAGGGGAAGACCCCTGAGTCATAAGTTTAGATAAAACACACCTGGACCTTGTACTCTACATGGTGTACTCCAATCCCTGAGCCACCATACTCCAATGCAACCTTTGCCATATGAAAGCTATTCAATAGTACCAGAATATGAGCATACTGCATCTGTTATTACAGACCGGGGACATCATGCGCAGCAGGCAGTGGAGAGTCTGGGCAGCTATGTGGGTTGGCCGGAGATCAGTAGTGCAATCTTCAGGTACGCCCGACCTGGCAGCAGGGCCATCAGTCTACCAGCCAGTATATTTGGACAAGGTATGTCATGCACCTTTGTTACAGATTGTATTGTGCTGCATATAGGCTAACTGAAGGGGGGGGGGAGTTCTGAGCCTTTGAAGTAAAGTAAAGTATCCATGGAAGTAAAGTTGGGGTACAGCCCTGTGTTCCAACAGCCCAGTGTTTTTATAATGATGTTCTGAGGACTTGAGTGTCAGTACAGGTGTCAGAAAATAGTGGTGTTACAATATTGCTAAATACACTTTGATTAAGCAGCAATGCTCCAAATATTAGATACTGAATAAAATGTTACCCAAGCAACTGTTAAGTTTTGTAAATGATCAGATGTATCCAACAGGATCCACTGTCTTTCATTGGGGACTGAAATGTCTGACTGTTTTCAAAACTTATCCAGCTCTTGCATGAGTAACTTTTGAATTGTGTGGATGTCTAAACTTCATTGACAGGCTTCATTATACCCCTGTCACATTATCCACGATCTTTGGGCGTATCAATGGAAGATCGGCCATATTTAAGATCGACAGAGCGTTACATATGTTTTTCACCTGAAAATCATCCCTGTCACATATAACACATATAAGCCATACTTTGCACCTTGTATAATTGTTGTGCAATAAAGTTATGATTATAAGCGAGGCTAGGGCGATTGCCGCAGAATCGTAGTCTGATCGATATTTGCCAAATGTGACAGGTATTACATTCTCAAACAGGAGATGTTAGAAATTATTATAATTACTTGAAATGTCATACTTTGATAAACTGTATTTTTCTGCAGCGTACTCCATGTATGGCAGCGAGGAGGACGGAGTAACGACCTTGAGTCAGCCCATGTCCTCCATCAAAATGGAGGGGGGAGGGGGGCAGGCAGACAGCAGCAGCAACAGCTCCAGTCAGAGGAGGAGGGCAACAGCAGGGGACAACAGGGATTATGTCAACAAATACCCCAACATGCCCCCAGGTAAGGCTCTACAAGAAAGATTGTAACGATACCGGAAGGAAGATTATTTTCTAAATCTTTTAATCCTGGAAGCCTACTGCAACACACCAGACCATTGTTTCCTCAGATTCCAAAGATATTACTGCACCTATGAAGTGTCTGATTAGGTATTTGTCTGAATTTTCCACAGCTGAAACTCTAACAGGCCTGGGACAGATCAGCGACTCTGGGCTGGGAACGACCATTCAGAGTGACTCACGCACGCACATAACCACCAGAGAAGGTTTAACCACGAGAGATGGCGTTTCCAGCATGGAAGAGTCCGTCAGTCCGGAAAAGGCTGCAGTTTCTAGTCCCAGTAAAGTTCCAGGTATGTAAAAATTAGAGCTTAAATATTATGTCCTTTTCTGTTGTAAAATAGAAAGAAAAATACATGACTATTTTGTATACTCCTGTAATTTTTGAGTTTACATGTATTTTCGTCACATTCCGTTATCAAATTTAGTTTCTATTACATTTTTGTTACAGTTGTATGTTCAAAGAGGGACAAAAGACAAGGAAAGACAAAATATTTTGACACCTTTCCTGAAAGGAAACAAAACAAAACACAAGAACATAAACTTGTCAGAGGAACTTTCATCACAAGCTAGTACATGAAGGTGTTAAATTTTTTGATAAAAGAATGAAGTGAAACATTTCTTATAAAGGACCCTATTGCTGACGTTTGACATTCTATCCTTGATAACAGGTGTTCCGGTAGTCCCAGAAGGTGCAATACCAGAGACAGTGGGGCCCATGCCTACCCCACAGACCTGTGTTGTTGTGGGTCATGAGCAGAGACAGGAGGAAGTGAAGAGTGTGGACACTCTGACTCAGGACCAGGATGAAGAAGACAGGAGACACGTGCAACTGCCGATGGACAGCTTCGCTTACCTGTCACCTGACTACGACAGGTGAGGAGTGGAAGTGTTCTTGAACCAGTTTAGCTCATGGAAGAGCTACTTTTCCATTTCTCAATCAGAGAAGACAGATGATATACAGTGACTTCTACAGATTCACTGTACCAAGGAAACTTCCCTAGCCTTTTTGACAAGTACAATATCTATAGCATACTATCTTATTGACTGCAAACCCTCCAGTTGCGTGCATATCGGATTCAAAGTCACAACGTCTTGGTTCAGAGGCAAGGATGCTAACCACTGGGCTACGTATGCTACATGTAATATACCTTTTCCAATCAAGGCCTGTATGGGTGCAATATCACAGTGCCAAGGAAACTCTAAGTCAATCTGCAATTAGTGTTACATGTTGTTTTCCAATGACTATGTGTGAGTGGGGGTGTAGTTTTAGGTGTTTATTTTGGATGTTTATATGATATTTAGAATTTTTTGTAAAAGAAGTTGATTAGTTACATTTTATTTGTTTTTAGAGTGAGAAAAATTATGGTAGGACTTCTTTACATCGCTTTCTTGCTTGCAGAACATTTGCTTTTGCTCTGTCCTTGGTGCTGAATGACAACTTTTGGAAGGCATCAAATAGTACCTAATGTATAAGTCATTTTGCATCAATATAAAACAGTATTTTCTTCAGATCAAGTATTCATGCAAATATAAATCCACATTTATGTTCTATATCAACTTTTTTTATGGTAAATGTGCAATTAACCCACTCCTGGTAATTGTCCCATGAGAATTTTTATTATTTTCAATCCTTGTACATTACCAACTTTTCTTTTACTTGATACATTTTAATGACACTTTTCACCCTCTAGGCTTTGTCCCCCGAATAACAATAAATTCTCTGTTTCTCTTGTACAGGTTTTACACCCCTAACAACAGAACAACATCAGCCCCAGCTGGGTCCTCAGCCTCCCCCTTCAACTTAGCAGATGCCCTGGAGTATTTCCAGATGTACTACGACTCTGATGATGAAAGGAGAGATGGGGAGGAATACTTAACATTTGAAGGTATATTCATCAATAAACTCTTTTCAAGTGTACTACAGACTACAGAAAAAAGTGATGGGTGTTACAAAAAAAGAATGAATACAACAGTGTCATTCTTGGTCCCAGCCTACCCAGGGGACCTGACCTTCGAGTGCCTCAACCCGGTTTTGTGCCCTTGTTTATACAAAGTACATTTTATTGCATTCTCTATATTCAGCATCCCTCAAAGGGGATGCAGTTTGAGTTATCAATGTTTTAGCATTGAAGGGAATGTCCTTGGTGCTGAATGGAAATTTTGTGTTGAATATGTATCTCCCTTTAACTGGCAGCAGTGTACATGTAGCTTTATCGAGAAATAACAGACTTTACTCTTTTATCTAACCTTTTTCTTGCAGATGATGCTGCAAGTGATGAGCGGACAGAAGAGGACGTGCGCACCTTGGAAGGAAGAATACAAACAACTTTGCATCAGCTCAAGGAGGTTGTCTTGGGGAAGGTTAGTCTTACATTCTTCTCTGTCATAACGTAAACATACAGCAAGAACAGAATTCCTAAGTTAAATCAATTGTCATTCTTTTCTGATGTTTTTATATTCTGACAACAGGTTGTATGTGATGCATGATAATCATCAATTGCCCTTTTTCTGCTTAAAATGACTTGGTTCATTAATACGTACATACATAATGACTGTGTTTATTGCCCCCCCTCCCCACAGATGTCTGGTATGGAGTCTTTCCATGACTTTTTGTCGGACACGGCAGGGATTCACCTGTTAAACTTCTGGCTGGACTGTGAGGAGTTTAAAGACAGCATGGCTGCTGCAGAAGAGACTGAACAGACCAAAACACTCAGGGCTAGGCTTTTCAGGTACAACATTACAGTGTTGGAGAGATTGCATACACTGTTTCTGTACACAAAGTAAAGCTCTCTTACCAACCTAGCTTTTGATCATTCCTCTCCCAAAGCCTGTCAAGTGACCTGAACAGAAGTGTGGCTTCAAAAATGGGTCAAAGATCTGGCAGTTGTTACCGGCTCATATGTTGGTTGAGGAATGGGATATAAAATATTGATATATAAAGCCTCTTTCACTACTCTTGCTTCTTACACTGTTATTGCCATTCATTGGTAATGGAGCTATCTTCTTTGATTTTGAGTCAATGGCACATAGATTGTGATGCTGGGTTTAACAAATTATCATCAATGAGATGAAGACTAGTACTGTTACCAGGACTGTACATATTCTGGCAGCAACATACTGTAAGTAGTTTTACAGAGAATCACCCTTGGCTGAACCAAGGAGGTTATAGGGAGACCTCCTCAATGTTGGTACACACTTTGAAATTTTGATAGAATGCTAAGTCACGTCTGTTATTGAATGTTTTGTGTTATGTTACCCCTGCAGGGATATTCAGGATAAGTACAAGTTTAACCTGACTCCGGATGCACAGGTATGCGGTGCTTGTTTATCTTTCAGTAGATTGAAGCTAAGGTTACCAGAGGTTTATTTACTATACTATCAGGAGCTATAAGGTTAGAGATTTATGGCCTTTAATTTATTATTGTTACCTCCGTCAAAACGAAGGTATTGTATTCAGTGTTTGTCCCTTGTTTTGGTATTCCTCAGTAACACGATCATGAATATTGCAGATTAACAGCATGTAGGGCAGAAGTGGTGTAATAGGTTACTTCGAGAATTGAAAGTATATGTATTATTTGGCTCATTTGACCGTGCATTGGCTAATATGACCTTTTTTGCAGTATCTTGTATATTACAATTTGACCTTGAGTTTTCAGATTTGACATTGTTATTTTTTATTTTACAGCATCAGATCCGAGTTGCCCAGGAGAATGATGGCGTGAGCTACACGGTGTTCACTCGTACCCAGTATGACGTGCTGCGGAGACTGCGGTCTTACTGGGTACCCAGATACCTCGTGCACCGGTCTCTCAGTCAACAACAGGACCACAAGTGGGTCTCCCCTTTGTTCTTTGTGTATTATATGTGTTTCTCGTGTTTTATAGATGCAAAGAAATACAGTTAAACAATGGGTGCAATTCAGCCTAGTGCTGACATGTCATTTGAGAAGTAAATTATTTTTGATTGCTTTGATTGATCGATAAGTGTTTCATCTTATCTTTCCAATTGTAGCAAAATTCATGCAAAACGTTTCACAATCTTCCTCCAGGTTTTATATAAGGTCTTTTAATCAGCCTTTTATAGTAATCCTTCCATTAAAGTAGCAAGTATTTGCAATTTCTATCCTGAGTTTTAAATGATTGAATTAACTCAGGAATTAAATTATTGTAGGTCTAAGAAGGCTGCTCCAACACTTGCGCGGGAAGTCACCGGTCTGTCCTTCCTCCCGTCCATCACGTTCTCGGCATCGCTGCCCGTACGTGGCGACGAGCTCGCGAGGCTCGCACAGAGCCACAACTGGGAGGTGGTGGCGCAGGGCGGGCGGAGACTGGAGGCGACGTACGGTCAGGAGAAGAAGATTAGCGTGGACGAGAAGGCCCTAGAGGAGAGGGTGTTAGCTGGGCTGGGTACAGACGGGTCTGCGGGCGGACCTTTCAGGAGGTTTCTGGAAAAGTAAGGACCATTTCTATCAAGAAATATCAAGTAACTATCTCAGTGTAACTTACAGACAACAGAAGATGTACAGAAATCTAGTAACAATAAATGAAGGTTCTTGAAAAGTCCAATGAAAGTTCTAGAAATGTAAGAATAAGGATAAATTTTATCATTAATTTTCTACAGAGAAAATATAAAAAATGGTCAGTCTCAATATAACTAGCCAACAGTGTTAACAAAAGATAGAAATGTAGAAATACAATACCATGCAGTTTGCCTGAAATATGCATAATTCTTGAAGGAATCCATTTTGATTTTTGATTTTTGTATTTGCATGAATGTTTGATCTGAAGAAAATACAATTGTACTGTTTTAACATTTATGAGCAATGACTTATAGTATAAGCAATGAGTTATGATATAGATTGTTATTCAGCACCATGGACAGTCTTTTTTTAGCTCTTTACAGATGAAATAAGTCAAGTCAAAGCAAAAATAAGTGTTGATGGTACAATTTTACAGATTAGTCAGGAAATGCAGCTCTAAGTTTTTATTGTGTTTTGACATAATAAGCATGGATGACATTATCTTAATTGCCATTTATAGGAACTCCGACCACCAGAAGCTAGCTACCCTACTGTTCTGGCAGCATGTGGGGGAGTACACTGCAGAAGAGAAGCGCTCGGCAGACAGGCACCTGCGCATGTGCCGCGCCTGGGACATCTACAACACATACATCGCACACGACAGCAAGTTCAACATAGGTGAGGCCTGGGAAAATCAATCTTGTGTTTCCCTTTGCAGTCCTGAAAAAAATTGGGATTCTCTTTTGTTCTTAAAAGATTTCCAATGAAGTGATCCAATGAACAATTACACAAGATGTCAAGATTAAGTGGACCTAGGTTTGGTGGGTATTTGTATCACTTTTTCTATTGCAACAGAAATGAAGAGAGCATGTCAAGCAGATTGTCAGATTGTAAATTCTAAATTGTCTATTTCGCCAGTGGTTGACAACCCGAAAATGCTAGGGTTAACAGGTTTTTGCTCTCATAAGTTGGGTTAATCAGGCCTTAGGTTTAGAAGATTTGCTGTGCAGTTTTTATACTTTTGAATGTGTGAATTTGATATTTTACCAAGCTAGATGTATGAGGGAATCAGAAACACGATCAGGCGCTAACTGGTTATATAATTATGGAATGGAGAAATAGGATCAGTTTGAAGAATATTAAATTACATGTTTAATATTGTGTTATGTAGTACTGTGTCATCTAATTGATCTACGAGAATTGGTCTTTCTACTAAGATTTCAAAGCGACACGGGTATAACAGCTTAGTATTTTCACACATCTTCATTTTACATTCTGCTAATATAAGCAAGCATGTTGAGTGTACAATTAACTACATTGTTACCATTGTCCTATTGCAGGAGTTGCACCAGTATATTGTGATGCTCTATACCAGGTACTGGCTCACACCAAAGACTACGTGAAGGCCTCTGTGTTTGATGGGGCCAAGACACACGCTCTAGACATCCTCACAAAAGCCTGGGTCAAGGCTATGAGATCAGACCTCAGGAGATTCTTTGAGTAAGTCTAAATTTGTGCTTAATTGTTATAAGTATTTGCAAAGATTTTGATTTTTTTTCTATTTCATGGTCTAATTACTGACTGACTTAAAGGTAATTTTTTTCGCTCTCACTGACTCTCTCATTGACTCTCTCTATGTGCATGTATAACATAAATGCCAGTAAACTTGAGTACCATCACACCACGAATGTAATTGGCCCAGACCCTCAAATCTCCTAACATACCCCATTGACATTGTGGCATTGGAAAAGGCACTTCACACGACTTTCCTCACTTCAGTCAGGCGAAGATGAGTACCAATTACTGTGGTTAGGGAAGTCCTTCAGTTGGAATGCTAGATGGAGTTGTCATGTTTGAGGACGTTAAAGTATCAACCACACTAATTATCGTAAAGAGTACTGGGGTCCTTCCTGGTGTGAGTAGGTCCATTAAAGATATCCGGATAATGCAGCTTGTACTGTTCATTCTTAACAACATGTTGCGTATTACACCATGAGGCTGTTATCCGACCTGTAATTAACAAAGAAAATATATAAACACATCATTCATCTTTCATACAAGTGCAAGGATTATTATGTAGTTTTTCATAGCGCATTGCACAAGACATAGATCGTGAGCTGGCAGGCCCATGTACGAAGCACTGGTGAAAAAAAGTTTGAACATTGTTCCAATGTAAGAAGGGTCTACAACTGTGCCACAGCATTTTCCACTGCACAACAGCTGAATTTTGTTGGGCACTGACCCATGACATTTTTTCCTTGGTCCTACAAATTTCCCGTAGCCAGTTGTCTGGTATGGATTGACCTGTTGAGCAGCGTAGTGAAAGAGGGTATAACTCAGAGTTATGCACTGCTCACAAAGTAACAGCTTTTGCTGACAGCTATGTGTTCCACCCTGTCAAAATCACAAGTGTCACTGGCACAACCTGTCAGAGTTTTCTGGCACAAAGAGTTCAAACGAAGTTCACCACGTCTATTCCTAGACCACTCCTGCCCAATCCACCAATCAGAGAATTCTTTCCTCAGGCCAGATCTAATGACATTTTCACCCCGTGTCCATACCGCAATGATTTACATTGTGCACATGTCAGGTTAGTTATTACTGAAGACGATGAGGGCTAATTAGGTTTACAAACCTTGACCATGTCTTAGTGTAGTTAGGCAGTAACCTATTTCAAGGTACTGTTTATAGATACAGTGATATGTGAGCACACATAATACGTGTTTGGGGTGTAGCTCAAAGAGGTAATGTTTGTCCTACTGAAGGGCCTGGCACAAATTTGGCCATAAGACTCCTGATTAACAGAGCTTCCAAAAGAAAATCAGCCGTGGAAAATGTTAGAGGTGACTTTTCATGACCTAATTACAAGTGATCAGAGAAAGAACGTGCTACCGGATGAAATGAGATGAATTGATTTATTTGATAACACAATGGAAAAATTTATACTGTCATCATTTTAATTTGAGCCAAGAAGCTGAATTGATAGGAGTACTTAATGAAATACATACAAAAAGCCTGTATGTTACAGTTAAAATTGTAATATGAAATATGAAGATAGTTCAGACTGTACAACTTAATAAAGAGCAAAAATCATACATACAAATTATAGGAATTTTAAAGTTCTTTAAATTTCCAAAGTTATAATGGAGACCAAATTTGCTAAAACTTTATAATTTACATTTAATTGATTTGGTATACTAGATATTACACGTAGTAGGCTTGTAAGAAGTGATTTTTTTCAGTGATTGATACCTGTCATTATTTTCATTGTTTGAAAAATGTCTGCCCTACAGATGTCTCCCCAAGAGAGACTTAACCATTCCTTCAACACCAAGTGTGAAGGAGTCCACACCGGTGAGAGAACTGCCTCCTAAGCCGTGGGTTAGGAGGTGAGTGCCATCTAGCAGGAGTAGACGGAACTGCAATTACAGTAACATACAAAGTAACATATAATGTGATGCAGCTCACTCTCAGAGGATAAGTCTGATATTTTCTATAAAAGGTAGGAGGATCACACTGAAAGGTAAACAGAACTAAAAAGTATGATATGTATATCATGTCAAAATCAATGTTAAGCTAAAATAGAACTTATGAAAATTAAGATATGTATAGCATGTTAAAATCAATGTATGAAAACTAATAGATAAAGTTCAACCATCTTAGGTACCCTGGGTCCTCTGAGTCTCAGCGGGCTAGAAGACTGCAGAAGGCTCTAGACGTGGCCGAGAAGATAGAACAAGAGCGGCTGGAGGAGGTTAGACAAAAGAAGAAACAGGAAAAGGAGAGGAAAAAGAGGGAGCAAAGGAGAAGGTGGGGAGAGTTTCAAAAAGAACCTTTTGAATTATGATCTCCATGTTACTCTTTTCACATCTACAGAAAGAAGTGAGCAGAAGAATTAAATGTCTTTTGAAAGGCAGTGAATGAGGACAACGATGCAATGAACAATTGGACATCATCTTATTTTGGGACAATACCCAAAATGAAATTTTGCAATGTTATATTGCTGCAAATACAGGTACATCAATATTATGATATTTCATACACATTTTAAGAGAGGCTTGGAGGGTCACCACTTATTTACCTTTTGTCCACCCCTGTAGGTTGAAGGAGATGCGGACCGGTACAGTCTCCAGAGGCAAGCCCCCATCTTATAAGCCCCCATCTATTACCCAGTCTATGGCAGCCATGGAGCAACAGTCAACAACGGAAGGAGGGAAGAAGTCAGTCCCCCAGTCAGCCACCAGTAGTCACAAGGAGATGCCGGGACCACCATCTTTCCTGGAGATGAGCACACACAGACCGTGAGTTCATCCTGTCATCATTGATGAAGAGAGTCTGTAAGCCTTTTCTATGAGACGTAGCAAGCTGTCTGAATAATCACTGTTAATTATAGCTGGCCTGATCTATAAAATCATTAATTGGTGTAATCAATTTCTCAATGGCAATAAAAATTGATAAAAAAAACCATGCACAACTGTCTGCCTCTGGACGAAGAGTTTGCAATGTCTAATCCTGACTATTGATTGCAGTCCTCAAGACGGGAATAAGGCTGTAGTCCACTTGTTGAAAATAGCTCAGACTAAGGTCAATTTCAATGATCATGGTACAATGAATCTGTAAATACTGTACAAACTCTCTGTCTTCCCTGTCTTCCATATGCTTAATTGGTTTGAGAATCCATTTATTTCTTCAGAATATCATCTTTCCTAATTGCATATCCTTCCTCTGTCTCCCTTGCAGGGTGATGGGGGTGTTTAAGAAGCATGTGCAGGAGCAGGAGTCCAGTGAGCTGCTGAACATGCTGCAGATGTACTTCGAAATCGAGAACTACCACACCGAGCAGTCTGATGCTCGGAAAGGCGCCATGTCCAGACACATCTACAAGTAAGCTGCTTTTAAGCATGTTCTCTTCAATGCCATTCTTCGATGCCAATTGCAACACCTTCTTTACTTGAACAATGATCGACATGGCAATGCCAGGAACAAACAGACCATAGTAGGATGGCTATTGAGATGTTTAAGTAGCTATTGAGAGGGCTGTTGCAAAATATACAAATTGTAGCTTCCTGAAGACATTAATAAATATATTTCTGCCTTATAAAATCTACAGCTACCATGCATCAGCAGATGATGCCTGTGGATGATTGATTGATTGATTATAACAACTATGTGAAACTATGCCCAACTGCCTATTGTGTTCAATAAGTTCATTTCAAAAGAGTATGATATCAATGTTCCCCTCCTCTCCTCAGATCGTTTTTGGACCCGTTTTCGTCGCGTTACCTGCTGATGCCCGACAAAGTGACCAATCGGCTGCTGAAGGAAAACGAGAGACCGGGGGCGGGGACGTTACAGCTGTGCCAGAGACACATCCGACCCGAGCTACAGGACAGCTTCCGCAAGTTCTGGGATGTCAGTATTACAGAATATATATAAATAAATCTTTACAGAATATATAATCTTCTAATCAGTCTAGCTCTGGAATCTGTAATACAAAAAAAGGTTATTGCAACTTCTTGACAGAAGGCCAATATACCTCTTTACAAAATGAGTCAGGTTGGAGAAAATGAGGGTCTGAGGCAGTAAAACAATGAACAAGAAAATGTTATTTTAAATGTTTTACAGCCCAACGCTGTTTTATTTTTTGCAACACATCAGAGTCTATTGCAAGTAACAGGAAAAGGATGAAAGAATAAACTCTAACTCTTGCTGACTCTTCATTGGGCTTGACAAAAGATTTTCTGTGATATGCAATTATACAGCATGTTATTAATTGTTAGACTATGATCAAGGAATCAAAGTTCTATGAAAAGGCTCTCAGAGAATGAGCAGCATATGCAACATATTTGCAACAGAGTTATGGAACAGAGTTATGGATAGGTATGAAAATGACTGATTTCTTTCCAGCAGTCACTTTAATTTGGTATTGATGTATCTTTTCAAGAAGAAGATGTAATATAACATGAGATAGATGTAAAAATGAAAACCGTAAAAGGTTAAATACCATACTTCGTTAACCAGTATCCTACTTTTTGTTGAATCATCTTCTGCAGAACCTGGACCTGAGTAAGGTGCGGCTGGACGCCCATGTGAAGGCAGAGCTGGCCCTCAGGAAGGGAATCAGCGCCAAGCTGGTCGCCAAGATCAGCTGGAACAAGAGCAGGAAAAAGGTCTGCTTGTCAAAGAACCTGTAGACTGTAGCTACTTCAATTCATTTGTTTGGACCCTAGCATTGTGCCTTGTGGAACATAATACATTTTAGGCCAGTAAGTTTCTTGGCTGTTTCAGTAGTAGGGTATATCCCTGATAGGGTGCTCTTGGCACCTCGTTGAACACGGGAGATCCATTTTATGTCCCTTCCAAAAGACGTGTACAGGTGCAGCCTCAACTGAGAAAAAATTGGCCTACCCAAGATTGAATTGGAGTCTCCTTCTCAATTTGAGTGCGGTTCATAGCCTCAGAGACCGCAACTGGGGCAATGTGAAGTCACTAGAGTGCTTATTAAAGGTTGCCATTACAGACCCTTATGATTGCAATTCAGCCCCTGGCTGCAAAGAGAAAGGGGTTGGCTCGTCCAATACTAATTGCAGTTTCAGCCTGATAGGTCTGTAATCTACTGAGACTAACATCCTTTCCTTTTTGTTGTACCAGCAACCAGGCCGAGGGGAGCCCACAGCAGAGGATCGTGAGGAGCTTCTGTCACTGTTTGATGTCGTTGCCAAGGGAACCATCCCCATCAAGCTGCTGTACTTCATGCACTACCTGCTGCAGTACAAGGAGTCTGACTCCTGCCCCTTCCTCTACAACGACTGCTGGTTCTACATAGAGACTCAGAAATTCAAGGTTAATCTTCAACATTATTATTTTGCCTGTCCGTTCTATTACTGGTCATTAACCAATATTCCTGTGAAGTTTGTAATCCTTTTTTTTATAATGTAAGAAATTCAAAGCAAATTCAGGGATTAGACTTCATGGTTCCAAACTTCTACTTTAACCCATAGGATACATTTACTCAAAATTGTAGCTGTCTTTTTTTACTGATAATTAATCCTCTATAATGTGGTATATAGGGATTAACAATGGTATGGTGTAAGCAAGTTTAAGGTAATATATATGAATGTAACATGTGGTAATCTTCAGGATATTCAAAATCTTAAGTCTGCCATATCCCATCACACTATACTACATGTATCACGTTGTATTCATTTGCATTGTATACATATGCATTACCATCCTTTGGATCTCTAAGTCACCAGTATTTAAGTATACAATCAATCATACACGTGTACACTTGGATCACTATTGTACCTGTATCTGTATTCTGCAGCCAGTAATGCACCATATGATATGTAGGAGTGGCCATCCACCAGACTTTAAAGCCGTAACACACCAGCTTCGCAGGCACGCAGCATGATAGCAGCTGGTTATATTACACTAAACGACCTGTCACACCTAACCTTTGCATATCTAGCGCATTACCTATTGGTCATGACTACTGAAGGTTAAGCCCAGTGTTTTATGTTTCTCTGCAGCATCTGCAGGAGTCTGCTGCAGACACTCTGGTCAAACAGAAGCTGCAGGTCATCATGCAGTGTTTCATTGAGTCACAGGCTGAGCCACAACTTCAGGTGAGACTGCAATTTTCTAATGTACTTGTTGAGGCAAAAGGAACAGCCATGGGTGTTGGCAGTTCAAAGTTTTAACGTTTTTCTTTTACAAACATAAAAATTTCTAGGTTGGCTTAAGGTTCGTAAAAATACTAAATACAGGAAGAGAATGGCAAATGTTGCTGATTCCTCAAGTGTTAGGAATCATAAAGATGACATTATGATGGATAATACCACTTTGGTTGGGGTTCTTCTTATGCAGTTACATAGGATGGTCCTGTTTGGTTCATCCTTTCATAACAATAGTAATGAAAGAATGGAATAATTGCTGGAGCATCTGAAGTCTGAATTTTGCAAAATGCATCTGGTATCAGCTTTTTACAGGTAGTGTATGAGTGAATAACTATATGTTGTTTTTTTATACCATTTTGTTTACTTGGTAAGTTCATCTCACTTAAGGGCTTCCTATCATCATTAATTTAAGGTTCTGCTCTTGTTTTCTTGTCAGATTGATATTCCTCTGGACCAGGTATCTAAAATGCAATACAAAGTGTACAACTACGTGCACAACAAAGGGAAGGATGCCCACTCACCTGACCTGTTTGATGAGTCCCAGAAGACAGTTTTTACTGAGCTGCTGCCCTACTGGGCTGGTTTCAACAAGCAGTACGAACCTCCCAAGTCAGCTGGCAAGGGAAAACCAGGTTGGTGGAGACTTTGTAACCAAAGTTACATGATTGACAATGTACTTAAAAGTATGTTGTAACAGCTTCATACATTAATGATGCAAATTCAAATCATATCAGTAAAATATGAATATTTTGACTCACTCAAACTCAGTCAAATAATTTCTTGCAGACCAGTAAACATTGGATAAACATTTCTTCATACAACATGACATAAATGTTCATTGAGCTTCATGTAATATTTAGGGCCGTCCAAGATGTTGAAGGCTTTATAGAAGTCAACATTGAGTATCTATTTATGACTTTCTATACATTGTACTTGTAGCCTTATGAATATAAATAAAGTCCCCTTCAGCTTAATTTTTATTGATTCTAAATGTTGTGAGCTTTTCTCCCTATTTCCCCAGTGACTCACATTCACAAGCTGCTACAACGACGTCTGGAGAAGTTCAAGTCTGCTAAGCTGCCTCCTCTAGACATGACGGTGCCTGACAAGGGTGACCGAGAGACGTTTGGAATCAGTGCCTTCAGTTTCTCCATCAGTGAGGGGCTACAGTGGAAGGTAGAAAACTTTTTTTGGTCATGCCAAGGAGCTTGTAGTCCTCTTTGTTCAGGTCACTCACTCACTCACTCACTCACTCAGGTCACAGAAGACTAACTATATATTTATTGTGTACGGTATAATAAAAGATACATCCATTCATTCATTCATTCATTTATATAACAGTTAGACTTAGAGATCTTTGAAGTATATATTTCAAAATAGCAAAATACATAATTTTATACAGAGTGTAATGTCTTGAAATTTTCATAGACAAAAGGTTTTATTCTTCTTGTTTTACATTGTGACAGACATTTCTGATGAAGGCAATATTATGGTGCTTATGCTTGCTTGACAACAGTTTCTCTTATGATGTATACAAGTGACTCGTCTATTCTAATAGTGTTCTATTGACTACAACAAATTGCATAGTTTCCCCTTCATTCCACTAATATGTAATATACTGCAGTTTGGGATAATAGAGTAAGACTCAAGGAAAATGAGCAACATCCGATTTAGAACTTTTTCATTGAGAAGACTAGACAAGTGCTTCCCACAGTGGTTAGTGGTTTCATTAATCTAAACATGCACATTTACTTGGATCCTTTGGAATTTTAGTGATGTTTAATTGTAGCTATACATTCAGTGTACACAAATGTCTGACATTTGAAGACCAAAACCACCTCATTTCGGATCCATGTTGTGTTGCTGGTTTTAACTGCTATAGCCCATCACACAGTTTAAGAGCTTTTGCCATATTTGTGAATCAAGGTTGCAGAATTTAGAAGTAAGCTGGAAACTCAAGCGTATTTTCACACAAAAGTCTACCTCATTACAGGGCTCAGGAAGCTGCAAACGTTGGCAGATCTCTAAAGATGCAGCAATGATTTTGACAATACTTGGCATATTACTGTTGAAAATGTCATTTTAAGTTTGCAGACTTGGTGCTATGTGACAGGGGCGTAAATTTTATGTTACCACTGTTGGGAAGCATTGTCACATAGATGTATGGTTGATGTGTTTATCTCACCTGTGGTTCCTGCACCAGGGGCTCTGCTTATCCGCACTCTCCAGCTGCAGCTTTTGGGAGGAACCATGGTTGCTATAAACATGCCATATCATACACCTGGTGAACAGGTGGCAGGCAGGTGTGCTGGACAGGTGCAACATTATGCAATTAACCCCCCTAAATCATCCCTCGTGATTCAGATGTGATTCTGCAGGAAGAGAGAAAAATAGAAAAACGAATCATTGTTGACATGGAATTGAGCGTGACTGCTTTGCTATTAGCTTGTTGCTTTCCATCTTAACTCCTTGGTCTCATTAAAAGCTATTGTAATGCATGTTCACATTATTGTTCTTTTCTAGTCATTTCTGTAAAATCTTCTGAACTAATATTAAATGTTCTACAGTGAGTGATATTGTTAACAAACCCATTCTTTTGTATTTAGGCAAAAAACAAGAGTACACTGTTCACATTTCATCGAAGTGTGAACAGTGTACTCTTTGTTTTCAATTATATTTTTTTTCATATTTGACCTTACACAAAATGCACATCACTGACAGCCTACAATCTTTCCTGTCTACCTTTCAGTTTGAAGACATAGAGCTGTTGTCTGATAGTGACAGTGATGATGACTCCATCGGCACAGCCAAGAAAGTAACGTGGATGCTGCCAGATCCAGACACATGAACGCAGGCTGGGATTGGAGAACCTGAGTTTACTGCTTTGCCAGACAAAAGATTTCTGCAACCACGTCCTCTTTAATTGCTAGTAGAAAATGATCCATTCTTTGTGTTACTTAGCCAAACAGGCTGTATTTTCAGTTTAGAGACTTGGAACACTCCACAGGCTACTCTTCCTCATGGATGCAAAGGACACAGTTCTACACCAAATCATACAGCTTGTATCTCATGCAGCTAGGCCAGGCATTCAGCCAATGGTCACAATGTTGCCACATTCATTAGAATCAATTTATTGATGGATGTAACTCCATAAGCACTTTTCTAGCAAATGTGGTGTTGTATAAGACAGTAAACATACTGATCTCAAGTTAATTTTCTATGTTGAAACATATCATATGTATCATGGCATGTACTCATCTAAAGAAGCTTTAAAGAGTTTATAAGTCTAGAGAAACCTATTATTGAGGTCAGAATGGTAAGTGCTCTTGACTACCTGTAAATCTCAGGAGACCTTGCCTGTAAGATATCTATGTGCCAAATATTCAGCCGTTCAGCAAAAATGTGCCAATTGTAATTAAACCAATTAGGAGCTTTGAAAAAAAATCATTATTGAACATATTTTTGTGAAAGTGTTGGACATGTGTATGGATTACTATAATGTTGATGTCACGATAAAGCCGTGTGACAGGCCCTTCAGTGTAATATAACCAGCTGCTGCCACAATGCACTTGTGTTACACAAAAGGGATGTTATACCGAGCTACGGAGACACATGACTTTGCTACCATACACTTTTGTTTAATTTGGTTTGCAGGAGATTTGAATATTTTCTAGTCTTTGGAGTCTTTCCATGACAGTGTATCAAAATGTGTACACTATGACAAGCTGCTAATAATTCTGTTGAATTCTTATCATTTGCTTTTCATTTTGTATAGCGTGTAGCATTGTATCATTAGGGCTGATTTGTTTAAACTCTGAGCTATGCCAGTGATCGTGCCAAATCAATGACAGATTTATTATCATAGATATTCCATATTTTATTGATCATCATGTAAATTATTGGGATCTGCTGTGACTATTTACTTGAGAATTTTTACAGGACCTATGACACTATGCTATTTGTGCAACTGCAATTTTGAGAGTAGATATATCCTTTGTGCAATGTTTGAACAGAAGAGATTTCTAGCTAACGTTACATTCAATTCTAATCTCATTTTGTAAATTACCAAATGCTACTGATTGAGATTAGCCGTCTGCTGCTTATGAGTCCTATTTCTATGCAATTTTCTTAGGAATGCGAGAATAAAATGTGTTCCTTGGACATTTGTGTTTATTCTTGATGCAGTTTCTTTTGTTTTACCTCAGTCATTTCAGGATTTTATTTGTGCAATTGCAATGTCGACTGACATATTTTATGTGCAATGGTTGGACAGAAGAGATCCAATCTAAGCTTATAATGTAAACTATCAAATGTTGAAAATTGAGATTATCTTGTGAGACATATTTTGAAACTAGAGTTCAACAACTGCATACCCTCACCAAGCAGTAGTGATATAAGATGTATCTATAACTATAGTATCAGCAAATTTGCATAATACATAACTAAAAGGCTCACTTTTGTTCCCATCATACCAATGGATTTGTGCAGCCTATTCTGACACGTAAATGGGTTTTTAATAGCATTATTCATACTCATTGAATAGTGCTGCAGTCCTTCATCAGGATAGAATTTTTCATTATGCAAATCAGGTCATGATCATACACTGTTGAAATCAGTCATTCAAACTATGTACTGATTAAATTCAGTAATGTATGTTCTTTAAGGTGTTCTTCAGCAAAGCTACCGTGAAGTCGAACCTTTTTGAGCTATTCTATCTCAACGTCTTCAACGACAATTCCCCATCTAATCTTTCTTCAGCTAGCTGCGTTGAAACAAAAATGCCTCTGCAGTTCCAAACTTTAAAGCTAGGGGGCTCAAATCTATAACACTTTTATATTATAAATGCAAGAATGCTTTGGTTTGCAGCAACTCCATCAATCCATCTGGATTTTTTAGGTACAGGTGTGGACCTGTACCTAAACCCGTGTACCTGTACCTGATATTTGTTTAGGTACACAGCTCTAGGCACAAGTGTCACTAAGTCTTATTGGTGCAAGAATGTGTGGCTGTATCAAACAAAACTGGTCTAAACTTGCTCAAATAAACACAGGAAGGGACTACCACAAACAGCGGTAACTTTATTTGCAACAAGTTAACATGAATCATAGCATGAACAAATGAAGGGAATGTTCACATTAACAAAATAGAACGTGAATGTTCACATGACCAAAATAGAACTTGAAAATCTAGATATCTTTACTGTCGGTTCTAAAGTCCCATTCAATCAAGGTACTACAAAAAATACTGACAAATCCAAATGTTTGCCAGATCTTAATAAAACAAATAGTAACAAGTACTACAAGGTTCAAACAAACTTGTCTTATGAAATACATCCGATACTGCCTACACTTATTCCTTCATATCTTAAGGTAACAACTGTTAAACACAACTGGAATTACAAACCCTGCATATAAAAGTATGGAAGTACTACATGTACAAGGTTAAGTATCAGATTGTTAATATAACCTGCTATTGTCAGTTTCCTGTAACAACTAAACATGCAAGCTTTCTTTAACATGACCAATCAAAGCCCTTTGGGTAGACTAGAACATTGTACTTACATCTAATTTATTACGAAACATTGTGTTCAGAATATAAATAAGATTATAAGTAAAAAAAATGAAACTTTCTAAGGAATCAAACTGAATGTTGATATTTCTTCAGGTTAGAGAAACATCACTGCTTCATGTGACTCTCCAAGGAATGTTTCTTCTTTCTCATCTTTCTCATCTTTCATACAAAACAGGGAGACAAACTTTGTATTCTAATCTATATTGTAATCACAACAGTTCTCAAATAGGAAACACGTTCCCAAAGCTTTTCAACAACAAGCAACTAATTATTATACATAAGATTCACTAAATACATCTTCCAGCTTAGGTGTTTTTGCATGTGTCTTTTAAACTCACCCTTTTTTTTAAGTGACTATTCATACACCTGTAGGATCTCTTCTTCTATGAGTCTATGGGCGAGTCTTTCAAATTCAACTACTAGTACCTAGTCAACTGAACTCACTGGCTGCTACAGTTTTCATTCACATTTCTCAGTTCTGGTGGGTTTGCATGTGGGTCTTCAGACTTTCCAGCATAGTGAACTGCCTGCTGCACTCCTCAACCTCTGTAGGGCTTCTCACCGCACATAAATCTTCAGGTTACCCAGCTGACTGAACTGCCTTCCTCACACCTGTAGGGTTACTCCCGTGTGAGTCCGCACGTGTCTCTTCAGAGAACCCGACTCACTGAACTGCTTGCTGCACTCCTCACACCTGTAGAGTTTCTCACCTGTGTGAGTCCGCACGTGAGTCTTCAGATTACCCAGCTGACTGAACTGCCTGCTGCACTCTTCACATTTGTAGGGCTTTTCACCTGTGTGAGTCCGCATGTGGGACTTCAGATGAGTCAGCGTACTGAACTGCCTGTTGCACTCCTCACACCTGTAGGGTTTCTCACCTGTGTGAGTTTGCATGTGGGTCTTCAGGGTATCTAGATGACTGAACTGCCTGCTGCACTCCTCACACTTGTAGGGTTTTTCCCCTGTGTGAGTACGCATGTGTTTCTTCAGATTACCCAGCTCACTGAACTGCCTGCTGCACTCCTCACATCTGTAGGGTTTCTCACCTGTGTGAGTCCTCATGTGTTTCTTCAAATGAGCCAGCGTACTGAACTGCCTGCTGCACTCCTCACATCTGTAAGGTTTCTCCCCCGTGTGAGTTTGCATGTGGGTCTTCAGTGTTCTAAGACGACTAAACTGCCTGCTGCACTCCTCACATTTGTAGGGTTTCTCACCTGTGTGAGTCCGCATGTGTCTTATCAGAGTACCAAGATCACAGAACTGCCCACTGCAATCCTCACACCTGTAAGGTTTCTCATCAGTGTGAGTCGGCATGTGAGCCATCAGACCACTCTGCTGACAGAACTGCTTGCTGCACTCCTCACATCTGTAGGGTTTTTCACCTGTGTGAGTACGCATGTGAGTCTTCAGATTATCCAGTTGACTAAACTGCCTGCTGCACTCCTCACACTTGTACGGTTTCTCACCTGTATGAGTCCGCACATGTCTCTTCAGATGACCCAACCGACTGAACTGCCAGCAACACTCCTCACACCTGTAGGGTCTGTCACCTGTGTGAGTCCGCATGTGTCTCTTCAGCTGACTCAGCTGACTGAACTGCTTGCTGCACTCCTCACACTTGTAGGGTTTCTCACCTGTGTGAGTATGCATGTGTGTCATCAGATTACCCAGCTGACCAAACTGCCTGCTGCACTCCTCACACCTGTAGGGTTTCTCACCTGTGTGAGTTTGCATGTGAGTCTTCAGATAACCCAATCGACTGAACTGCCTACTGCACTCCTCACACCTGTAAGGTTTCTCCCCCGTGTGAGTTCGCATGTGGGTCTTCAGGGTACTAAGATGACTGAACTGCCTGCTGCACTCCTCACACTTGTAGGGTTTCTCACCTGTGTGAGTCCTCACATGAGTCTTCAGTTGACCCAACCGACTGAACTGCCTACTGCACTCCTCACACTTGTAGGGTTTCTCACCCGTGTGAGTCCTCACATGAGTCTTCAGATGACCCAACCGACTGAACTGCCTACTGCACTCCTCACACCCATAGGGTTTCTCACCTGTGTGAGTCTGCACTTGAGTCTTCTGACTGGACTGCATGCTGTACTCCTCACACTGCCCAACACCTGCATGAAATAAATGCTTGGGTCAGGAAGGTTGGGCAAATTTGGGAATATGCAGTTTATCTGAAAGTATATTACCATGTGCGTTTCCTTTGCACAATTGTAAAAAAAAAGAAATATATTTGGTAAAGGTTGGCGGAAACCGCTGCACGGTCAGTCGGCGGAAACAGCTGCCTAGTCCAGTCAAGTTTCGAGTATTACATACAGAGCAAGCTATCTTGTGCAGCTGCATGTTGTGATTCATGTATTCCACAAAACATATGTTATTTTCTTGGTCTATTCTTTCCAGCTGGCTAAAAACTTACAGAGCTGGGGATCTTGGGTGGCCTTGGGAGTTTGGGGGCTTTTGCGTGCTATTTACTGATTGTATCTATACGTAAACATAGCTGGGTTTAGGGGTATAGCCCCCAATACAGCATTTTATTACTGCTGAACTCAACGTAATAAAGTTAAGTTCCCTTTCATATATATCTAATTGCAACAAAAAAATATGTTACCCAATTACCTTATCAAAGTAATTGAGGTAATACAACCCTGACTCAGGCTAATTTGCTTAGATTGCCTTTAATCACCACATACTCCCGATGTCATACAGTATAGTAGTAAGTTTCCTTGGAGATTATGAGTGCTTTCCACAATAATGGCATCTTAGTCAAAGCACAGTTAATGTTTAGATTTCTGTGTCCAAAACAGACCTACTACAGCAGTTAGTGAACCGCCCCTGACGCTCTCTCATTCTGACACGAACCAGATGTGATGGCGGGAATTTCTTTGGGGCAAGGCGAATGTAGGAGCTTTCAGTATACGCAACACACACCAATGTTCACCATAATACGCAAATCCTCCTTACTAACGATAGTTTTATTACAGGATCGAAATTCTACCTAATATCGGCATCATCTATTCAAACTCGAAAATAAGGGTCTCCGGTTCTATACTTCAAGAGGATTTCCGTAATCCACTGAAGACCCTTACTACACCAATTTTTTTTCTGTTTACAAAAACGGACAAGTCCATCTTGTTATTCAACCCAATCGACAAATTTCAAACCGGTAAATCTTTGGACGTAAATGTTCTACATGTTCTACGTCCCTGTATGGTTCGGAAAATACACGAACACCATTGTAGGAAGAAGCATAGTTAGTAATTTGGACCAAAAGTATGTCTAAATGAATCTGAGGCCATGGCCACGAGGGAAAATTCAAATTATTCCACGAGGTACTTTTTGCATTGCCGCGCCAGCGGCAATGCCTTATGCCAGCTTTCTTCCATGGTTCCATGGACGGACCTTTTAACCCAGCCCTTCCAAAGCCCCTTCCAAAGCCCCTTCCAAAGGCCCTTCATTCCTTGCCGAGTTTCATTGCTTAGTTAGACAATGGTACATTCCAGGCGAGTATTAAAACTCTCTTCTAGATGCATGTTACTGTATGTGGTCCAGCGTAATAAATCTACGCTTTAACTCACCATGTTTATATAAAGATATATCACAAATTGCATCAGAAGGAACTTATTTTGTAATGAAAAATAATGCATATTCATTGTGGGTCAAAAAGTTTTACAAAACCTGTTTAATGTGCCTTATAATTCATGTGACATAAATTATGATAATGAGGTAAATTTCCAATATCCCCTTTTGCTGCATTTCCTACTGAAGTTGTAGGTGTCGCTCTCAGCAGTTCAGTCATAAAATACGCGGCAATGCACAGCTTTTCTTAAAAGATTTCTTGTTTGACGAAATTTGTACGACCATTCAGTAACGTTAAATACGTGAACATTTTGTTGTCTACGTACCTGAAAGCTATGTTGGATCCAAATGTGGCGAAAACACGGGTATATAGGGATGAAAATCTCTCAAAACACTGACGGAAACCTCGACGGAAGATCTCTCCAGAAACAGACAACCACAGACCGCACGCGCAACTGGAAAGCAAAGGGAAACAGCGGAGGACTCTACCCTGATGAGCTCCACGGAGCTGCAACAAAGGGTAGAGTTCTGAGAACACATACCTCCGCTTCTTGACCCACTGTTTGACAAATAATTAACATAGGAAGGTGCTAGACGACCTTTAATTTTGTTTTCCAGACACCAACCTAACTTCTAAATAGGCCACACCAATTCAATTTGTTGCCTCTCGGAATTTTTTTCGGAAAAAAATTGGACAGGCAGGTCGAAAAAAAAAATGTTTTTGCCAAAAGTCTGGGGTGGAGAGATCAAGGGACTTACTCAAGTTACACAACATAAATAACAACAGAATTAACAAACAATAAGTTTTCATATTTCCTTAGCACATTTTATGCAACAAATCAATATTTAGGGTGGTCCCTGATTAGCAAAGGCCTAATTTTGAAAAAAAAAATAGCACCGTCCAAAATAACCACGTACAACATGTGTAAAGGCACTGAAATTTGACATCCATAGTTTATTTGTCAACAGAGTCAGTGAAAATTTGTCAAGGGGAGGTGTGGCCAAATTGGACGAACAAACAAACAGCAGAATCTGAGAAGCAACAAATAAAATTGGTGGGGCCATATCATGAATAAAACCATCCACTGCGTTGCTGCTTATTACGTCATGTTCCTTAAAATATAAAGTTACAAGTTCCGCTGCTACCAAACTTGTACAATATGATATGACTTATGAGAAGTAATATGCGTTTCTTTGACTTTTCTGTCTATCTGGACAGGTAAGACCAAAAGGAACTTGCAATTAGCCCTATGGGCATGCATTTACAAGAAAACATTTTATTAACTACAGATAAACACAAAAGTCAAAGAAACTGGTACTTTCAGTAACTTTTTAAAGTATGTGCAACTTAAATTCAACAGGATGATAGTAAGAAAACTATAATACGTTGATTATACTGTAACGTTACAACCACCGAGTAATCAGGCAATATTTGACCCACGCTAGGAGAGTACATCCGGTTCACGAAATCACTACTTCCTGTCCGAAGAACGAGACGAAGAGGCGTGTCCTTGGTCGAAGTTTCTCCCAACTTTTACCAGGATTTTTTCAGAGACTCGAAGGCGATTTCGTGTGAGATATCTTTCAGGTAAGAATGAGATTACATGTCAACACTACAATGCCAACAGATGTGGAAAACGCTTTTCATAGCGGGCAGAAAAATAAACGATTCTTAGTATGATATCTAATCGTCATCTGCCCAACAAAAATCTAGTTGAAGACTCTTCGTTTCTGTCGCGAGAGTAACGTTAAACAAGTCGAAATATTAAGATTATATCATTGCAAGGATAAGACAGGAAAAATATCCTAATACTTACTGACGAATCAAGCTGTTTGCGCCCAGAAGACGGTGATCAGAGGTAAACTAGGGAAAAACAGCTCCGTGTCTTTGCTCCAGTTTGCAACATTTGGGAGGCAAATGTATATGGAGGGTCATAAGGGGGTTAGGCGGATCTTGTTCAATTCGCTAGTAGGCGGCGCTTCATATCGTTTTTGATGTTGCAATAAAAGGTGATCTGTCTCGTTTTATTTATACTGTATTCGTGTGGACGATCAATAATCTTGGTTTGAAGAACACGGTTCATATTTTGTAACATTAACGTTGGATGATATAATGTAAAACCCTCCCACCACCTCGGTGTAAGATTTTCCCGCCGTCATAGGTCCACATCTGGGTTCGTTTATGTGAAGGAGCGGTTCACTGATGCCTTTTCGTCATTGATATAGGGCACTAGTCATGCAAATTTGCAATCATTTTAAATCCTAGATAGATAGGATAATAGAAGAAACAGTATTGGCAAACCTGGCCACTGTTTTGAAAAAAAGATTATGTTTGGGAGAATCAAGGACGTTATATCAGAAGGCCTTCTGATATAACGTCCTTTGGAGAATTGAGAAAACTGGTAGAGGGAAGTGACACTGCCTTCCTTTGGTCGGCTATACTCCGTGGCCAGCTTTGATACTATCTTATGGCACTGGTATATCTGCCTGGAGATTTAATTGTCGTAGCTTAGATAGAATTTCCTTTGGCAAAGATGTAATGTTTTCAGTAGTGTTTGCATGTGATGTGTATGTGTATGGACACCATATTAAACTCGAGAAGGGCTGGATGTATTGTATTAATATTTGGTATGTAAATACTTCAGAAAACCTGGAAATGATTATTGGATTATTGGAGGATTATTGGCCCACTAGCAGCCAGTTTTTCTAAGGAGTATGAAAGCTCCTTGGCTTTTTTTTTAGTTTCGTTTCAAACTTTCATTGTATTTGTACTAACGTTAGTGTTGTTCGTCTGTCAAGTCGACGAGGACCACTTTTGTCATCAGTGTGAACTAGTAATGGATGAACGGATGCAAAAAATATTTCACCATCATTTCAAAACATTTCAAATTCATGACAAGCACTTTCATAAGCTTAAAATGGCTAACATGGGCTACCAAACAATTAGTGGGGCGAACAAAATTTAAAGCTGGGGACAGCCCTGTTCTATACTGAATAATTCAACAGTTTTGAAGGCTATGTGTGTTCTCGGTAACTTTGTAAGTCTACCTCAACAGGTGTCAAACTAGTACAAATTTTCTTATTATTACATTAGCTGTTACAGCTCACCAACCAACTTTTAGATTTGTTCTGCATTTCTTTTTATATAATATAAGGGTCTTAGGTGTACCCTGGTATCTAGTTGTGTGCTTTATGCATTGTGTACAAGCATCATTTGCAGACAGCCATACACAACATGATACTTAGAACTATGTTGGACTATAGACCCCTGCTGGACCTTAGGTACTGATGGTCGCATATCTTGTCATTTCAGAAGTTGTTCTGGATTCTGTTATCATGGCGTCAACGAGCAGTATGCAGCATTTGGAGGATGTCAGGAGGGGATCTGGAGTGTGATCTACCAACTCCATTGTCAAGCAGAAAGGACGGGGAAAGGTGTCTGGTCGATCAGGCAGAGGTGGGAAAAAAGTACACAAATGTAAGACGTGCAGCAAGACGTTCAGCATACGGAGTTTGCTGGTGATTCACATGCGGAGCCACACTGGGGAGAAACCTTATATGTGTGAGGAATGCAGCAAGCAGTACAGTGTTCTTGGTAACCTGAAGGCTCACTTGAAGAAGACTCACAGGGGGGAGAGACCACACAAATGTGGCGAGTGCAAGAAGGCATTTATGTGGCCGAAAGAGTTAAAGGCTCACATGCGTTCCCACACGGGGGAGAAACCCTACAGGTGTGAGGTGTGCAGACAGCAGTTCAGTATTCTGGGTAATCTGACAGCTCATATGAAGACTCATACTGGGGAGAAACCCCACAGGTGTGAGGAGTGCAACAGGCAGTTTACTTGGCCGAAGGAGCTGAAGGAACACTTGCGTATCCACACAGGAGAGAAACCCTACAAGTGTGAGGAGTGCACTAAGCAGTTCATGACACGGCGTAGTCTAAAAACTCACATACGCACTCACACAGGAGAGAAACCCTACAAGTGTGAGGCATGTGGCAAACAGTTCAGTACACTGGCTCATTTGATTAGACACATGCGGACCCACACTGGGGAAAGGCCCTTCAGCTGTGAGGAGTGCAGCAGGCAGTTCAGTACGCCGGGTCATCTGAAGTTCCACATGATGACTCACACAGGTGAGAAACCCTACATGTGTGAGGACTGCGGCAGGCAGTTCAGTCGGTTGAGTAGATTGAAAATTCGCATGCGGACTCACACAGGGGAAAAGCCCTACAAATGTGAGAAGTGCAGCAGGCAATTCAGACAGCAGTCTAATCTGGTGGCACACAGGCGAATCCACACAGGGGAAAAGCCTTACAAATGTAAGGTGTGCAGCAGGCAGTTCGGTTTTGCAAATTCCCTGAAATTCCATATGCGGAGCCATACAGGGGAAAAACCTTACAAGTGTGAGGAGTGCAGTAGGCAGTTTAGTCAGCTGGGTAATATGAAGAGACACATGCAGACTCACACTGGAGGGAAGCCCTACAAGTGTGAGGAGTGCAGCAAGAAATTCGGTCAAATGAGCAGTCTGAAGAGACATGCGCGGACTCACACAGGGGAGAAACCCTACAGGTGTGAGGAGTGCAGCAAGCAGTTCAGTCAGCTTAGTCATGTGAAATCCCACATGCGGACTCACACGGGTGAGAAACCCTTCAGGTGTGAGGTGTGCAGTAGGCAGTTCAGTCAACTGAGTCGTTTGAAGTCCCACATGCGGACTCACACAGGGGAGAAACCCTACAAGTGTGAGGAGTGCAGCAGGCAGTTCAGTTATCTGCTTGCTTTGAAGGCTCACAAGCAGACTCACATGGGATAGAAACCCCACTGGTGTGAAAGCAAGAAGCAGTTCATCAGTAATCTGCTTTCCCTGAAGAGGCACATGCAAACTCACAGTTGCCCCAGGAGAAACCTGAAGATGTGATAAGTGCAGCAAATAGTATCTTGACTCTTATATTTGATTCCCTTAGAAATACTTATGCCAGCAATGAAACTGATATACAACTGTATCCATTCATTTGTGCAAGTCACATACTGTACAACTTACATGGTAAAAACTAAAATGCCTGGCAGTTTTTTGCTCTTGTTTTTGTGGTGACCTCTTCATCACAGACTTAAAACCACTGGGACCATTTTTGTTCTGTATTCTGCCACCTACCCCCTTGTTTCAACTGCAAACTTAAAACCACTGCAAACACCATTTTCTCCCTTTTTATATATTAATTAACCTTTTATAGTACCTTGATAGTTGACTTTTCCTTGTAGTGCAAATGTGTATAGACAACACAGGAGTAAACTGAGCTGTGGAAGTGAAGACACACTGATTAAGTAAAACTTATCAGTGATGACATCTGTACCAACATTGACTTCATCCTTTGCCCAGGAGAGCAGTGTAGGCATTGTATAGTGAATTTTTGGAAACATAAAAACCTATGATTGGTTGTTGGCTAACAATTTTGTTCGTTTTGTTGGAGACGTTGTATGCTGTTCATAAGCAAGCTAGATCCTGTCTTCTATATCGTAGACATGTATTATAAATGTTGTTCACAAGTTAAGTGCGCTAGTACTCAAATTCTTTCAACACACAGAAATAGAATACTGTTCTTGTTTGAAGTACATGATTTCTCTTAAGGATAATTGTTCAATTTTTGGACACATGTTGCTATGTGTGGGCTTTATGATGTTGATTTGATGTTGATGCGATAGAAATGGAATGAATTAGTTCGGAGAAAGGTTGATGTTGTTACTGTTCCCAAGAATGTTTATACCTTAGTCCTAGTTACTATAATATTAATGTTAAAACCAGGCCCTTGTTATGGAGTCTTGAATCTGATGTTGAATATCATGTTTTTGGCAATGTTTGACAGTTGGTATTACATTGTTCAAATTGTTTCTATTGCAAATAAAGATTCTTTGTCAGATTTGTCTTTGTCTTTCAATATCCTTGGTGAAAGCAAGGACGTTATATCAGATATAACGTCCTTGGTAAAAGTCTATGCAGATAGTTATAACCGTTATGTGCTGAAGCTGAAACAACAAAGAAAATGCCTCGCCCAAAATCAGCAAGTGCAAAGATTCTTAATAACCATAGATACAATTAGATTAATAGCAAAAGTGGAATACAAAAAGTAGAAAGAACTCGCTCCTCAAGTAAAGTCGGCTATGCTGATGGGTTGGTTTCTGTCAGCCTCCCTGCTTCTCTTTTTATCAATGGATAAATCTTTCTCTATCTCAAGTCTTTGGCCGAGAAATAATGAGACAAAATGCTAAGACATTAGACATCCTTTGGACAGAGTATTGTGCAACGAACTTCCCTTCATACTACTAGTATGTTTAACCACCTGTTATATGGTCGCACTCCTGTACGGTACAAAAGCGCCGCCTAGTGCATGTTGGCAGTACGTCAGCCAAGGAACCGCACAGGCGGTTATGAGATTGTCATAGAATGTAATAATTGTACCATCATTGAATACACGAAACTAATACAAAGCGTTGAATATTTTGTACTGCTGCTTCGTTGCTTCTGGTGACAGTAAACAATACGAAATCGGTGTTTGCGGTCGTTGAGCAACTGAACCTTAGACGGTCATTGGTTGAGAGATACCTTTAATGTTCACAAGACCGCGCCTCTGTACCGTTCGGAGTGCGATACAACTGGTAGCATAGGTTATGCTATGCTTATGATTTTTCAACGTCGTCTGACACTGGACAACACAACGAAGTTACCTCACGAAAAAAAACATGAGTTTACTACACCTTGTATCTAAACATAACTCAAACCGGCTTATCTTCAAGCAGATTGCAATATTTTCTTGGTAACGGCGGGCCTTTTCTGACAGTCCCATACCTGCTCATCATAGGAAAATATAACGCTACAGTTGTTACGGGATCAGAAAACATGGTATGAAAGACACTAAACCCAATATCATGGTTCCTTTATCATGACGCATATCGTATTGTTTCAGACGGCTATGTAACAAACGTATACGCTATTGTTCATTCAGCCGAGAGATCATCAAACAGAAATAAACACACTTTAGAATACAACATGTTTAACGTTACAGAAACATTGAATCTATTGACAAAGAAACAGGCAGAAACATCATTGTATCTGTTGCATTTGTTGGATTTCGTAGTTATTTACAACTTACAGGACATGGAACGTTACAGTACACCATTTCTATGGGTAAATTGTAATGGAAACGTGTCATTCACAAGCGTTAATCTGCCTTGACTTGACTTAATATTTCGTGACATGCCTTACAATTGTCATTCTTGATTTTCAAATGGTTGCATTTTCGAAAACAAGGTCAAACAAGCTTAAAAAATTCAATCCCCTTTGCGAGCCTTTCGTGATTTCCCCATTCCCCAAAATACCGAAACTTGGCAATTTGACGGTCGTTTTAGCCACTTTTCTGGAAGCGACCGGAAGCGGTAGTGCAGGTTGGGCTCTTTTAGGGTATGTGGTCCCGACTTAAGAAATGTGAAAATGTACAATACATTGTGTTTAATGGCTGTAACTGGTTTTCCAAAATAGGTCCTAACATATTTACATTCATCTAGAATAACCTTTATGAGACTAGTTGACATAAAAGTATCAATTCTAGGCGTC
Source organism: Branchiostoma floridae (assembly GCF_000003815.2). Classification (NCBI taxonomy): domain Eukaryota; kingdom Metazoa; phylum Chordata; class Leptocardii; order Amphioxiformes; family Branchiostomatidae; genus Branchiostoma; species Branchiostoma floridae. The sequence continues at coordinate 24,178,991 of NC_049979.1, forward strand.
GCGCGAGGAGCTCATGTAATACCAAGGCGGCCAGTAGGAGCGCCACCTACATTTATGTATAATCATATCTTGTACGTAATAAGTAGCATAGGATATATGTTGACATCTTAATTACCGTCAACTTTTGCCTTTTACTCAACTGTTTATGTGTAGATATCGCGAGCAAGTGACTGCCAGAGAAGCCCGATGGTCACTTCGATCTTTCACCACAACATTTTCTTATATACTCTATCCAATCTCCTAGTCCAAAATCCGATATCCGTTTTGGCTTTTTACATACCCTAGGCAAGGACATCATATAACGTCCTTACCCTAGGCCAACTTAGTGTGTCCTGGCTTTGAAGTAAAGAGAAACGTGTTCTTAAAATGTGGTTCATTGGGTGACGAGTCTATTGTTTTGGTCGGTCTACTAGATTTGTTAGTAAACATACTCATGGGTGAATTTTACCAACGAATTCTAATCTTACGGTCAATTTAGAATGCGGTCAATCCAGTACGCAGTGTTACTGTAAGTTCAATCACAGTGTACTTACTAGAAGTGATCTGATTGAGAATTCGAAACAAATCATCATTTGGTGCCAAGGCCGTCTTCTAGACAACAGTCGAATACGACGCTAACTTTATGTAGTTCAGTTGAATATAAAAAAAGCCTCCATGTATTCATGTATCAGAAAGTTTGATAGAAGACGGAGAGACTTCCCGTGATATTCAGAACGGTTTTTTCAAACATAAGTTCAAAATACACCTAATATAAAGCCATTTTAAACACACACTAAGGATGTGATTTTTGTGCAATGGAAATTGACAAAAAAAGTTTGCCACATTAAAGGATTCTCAGTCATAGTATTCCGTTGAGACTTTTGGGAGACCAGTTTTCTTGGACGTGTCGTTAAAAGGAAAAGTAAACGGAACAAATGCGTTCATTCAAACTTTTACTAAGGCTTCCAAACCGGCTGTTTGTGAAAACGAATTCGAAAAATAGACATGTATAGGTAGAAATACACAAATAATGCCCACGACTATTTTCTTTACGTCTTGTGTAGTTTGGTCTTTTATATCATACTTTTCGTTCCCAAAAGCTGACCTTAGGACGTGGTTTGAGTCTGAGTAAGGGCAATAACGTACTCTCCAAGCAGAGGATAGGCTCCGGCTGTTTTTTTAAACGTTTTTTTTTCGTCGTTTTTATCGGGCTTTCTATTTTTTTTTTATATCTTGCTGTGTCAAAACCTGTTTGACTAGCGTACTTCAAGAAAAATGACAAAATAGAAAGCCCGATAAAAACGACTAAAAAAACGTTAAAAAAACAGCCGGAGCCTAACCTCTGCTTGGAGAGTAGCAATAAGTTAACGTAGATATGTCTACCAGTCAGCCGCCCAAGCGGGTGAATGAAAAGAAAGTTCCGGAAAAAAGTGTCGGCTCGTGATTGAAGTCTATACACCCCATCTACACAAGTACAATCAAAACAACAACAACAAGCCGAGTTCTTTTCTGCAGCCACAACTCACACGTCGACAATCAACATGAACGAAAAGAAAACAGTTTGAAAGCATCATTTTACTATCCATCAATTTCCTTCACTCTGTTGTCCAGATGTCGCAAAATTGTAAAATCCAAGGGCTTTGTTGCGAAATCTCATTCCATACGAACCCCTTTTCATCCTAATTGTTGTTGTAAAAGTCACTACATTTATGTCGTACAAGTGTAATTCCATTACAGCGATATAATACAAAACGTTGTCATAATATCCTACAATGTTCTGATTCATATAGCCAGTGATACTTGAAAAGAAAATGCTTAAAACGGAATTTTCTAACTTTCTAGTACTACTCTCTTTCGCTTTTTTACACGACATCAAGCAAGAATGCTTGTATTATATACAACAGGTTCGACTGAATGGCCTGTTTCATAGTTTTAACGCACATAATGTGCATGATAATAGAGGGGGAAACTTTTCGCTTGTAGTTCTCACCTTTGAGCTTTCTGTCGTTTGACGTGTAGCGTGCCGACCGCAACAACCAGACATGTGCGCGTGTTTCACGTACTTGTCAAATGGTTGAGTATTCATAGTCGGCAATTGTGTGTCAACGCTGTCAACTATGGAGCATTTTAAAGTTTACATTTGCCATGAGACTTGAGACGCGCGACAAAGTTGAACCAAGGACCTTTATTGAGCCATTGAAATCTTGCAGACGACTGCAAGTTACAAATTTGCCCAGGCTGTAATAGATATGACACAATAGGGTTATTTTTCAAACTTCGTTGGTCAGGAAAATTGCCCACTGAATACTAGTACAGTATAGAGAGAAATTATAGTGATAACAGCACCTGCAGTGACTAGTATTCGAAGTTCATGAAATAGCATAAAACTAGTGTGTACTGCATACTGTGTTTAAATGAATGTTGTGGAGACTTCTGTGCGTTGCTAAAAATAGACTAGCCATACACTGCGTATATGAAACATTGCATAGCATTCAACAAGCAACCCTAAAAAAAATCTTTGTAAACTTTGCTAGGACACGTATGTGTATCGCAAGAACACATAGTTTCATTCTATCCAATCTAACGCAGAACAGTTAACTTTCATTCTGATGATTCAAGGAACAATTCTTGTAAATACAATTGCGCAGAATATCGAGTTATCGTCCATATCTATCTTTGAGTGTTTGTTATTTATCCATTCACGGAATTGACTACATCTCAGACAATCGGGTCTAGTTGTCTGGTACACTAGGGTAGTGACCTGGGCTCGGAAACTTCCCCGAACAGTTTTGTTTCTTTAACGTCTAAGGTGTTTATCACCGAGTCCTCCCTCTGGCGGCGACATCAAAGGGGGTTCAAAGCCCCGCTGTCGTCTGTCGGCGCTGCGGCGCACGTCTGTGCTGTATTGTCTTCATATTTATTACCTCATCACCGCGAGTGATATACTCACTCCTGATCATGTAACAATAGCTGGGCCGCTGTGTCAAACGGTTGACATCCAGTCGAGAGAATAAAAAGTCGGGAACTCGCGCGTCAGTTACTCATTCTTGTTTGCGCTTTCCAAGTGTGAGTATCTCAGTCCACAACCTCAGAGAAATTCTACCATCATGGCGACTGCTTGCGTACAGGACCTTCCTCCATTCTCGCCGCTGTTGTTGGAAGATGCGGAAACTTGTGGGAGCAGATGTCCCGACAGCAGTTATGCCGCCAAGCCGACAGAATCTGGAGCCAAGAAAGGTACGTTCTGTTCTTGGTTATAACCGTCTCTGAAATACATGTGCATGATTTCATTTTCAAGTTCACGATTGTCACTGCATACTTCAGAACCTTACGCCTCGACTGCTCATACTGCGTCCACGAATTCATACGAATAGAAAAGAAATACTCAGGGTATTCCTTTTATGCGGTAGAATTCCTGTTTGAGCGAAAAACCAAGGAGCTTTCAGAAATCCACAGTACCAGTTGATATAGCCGTCTTTATCTTATAGCAGACTCTACTAGACTTTTTGGGGCTTCGATGATTATGTGTGTTATGGAGTATCAGTTTTATCGCACTTGGATTCTTGTGATCATCGGAAAAGAAGCAAACTAAAATTTAGTACAAAGCCTAAAAAGCGCGACTTGTGAAAGCCTTGGTTTATGGTCCTTTAGTTAGCTGTTTGTAACGAAGTTGCTATATATATTCAGCGCTTCGTCGTTTTGATCAAAGTGGTTCACTAGTACTGTTTTGGAAGGATGACCATTATTTTGTAATGATGTAGTTATATCATTAGAGTATATGTATATCGTTTTACAACTCTTCCGTTTCGTTACTCCCCAGGTTCCAAGCGCAGGGACAGAAGCAAGAGGACGGCAGGAGGAGACGTGGCGGGTCGGAGACTCCGGATCAACTTCTCGGCGCAGCAGCAGTCCACCCTGGAGGCGATGTTCGCCCAGAACCGCTACCCTGACGCCGACACTCGGGACCGCCTCGCACAGTCACTCGGGGTCGCCGAGTCCAGAGTTATTGTAAGTTGCGATGTTTGTTAAGAAATTTCCATACAAATTTGGTTCTCTGTACGGTGTCTTTGGTAAACTAAAGAGTTTTATTTGCGAGTTTTGTGTGAGATAACAATTTGTGCGACAGTTGGAACCAGAAAAGCTCCTTGATTCTACTAATTTCTTGGAAGACCTGCTACAGAATCAAAGGAAAGCTTGTGTGTGTTTTTCATATCTTTCCAAAGTGCAGAACCCTATACTGAAAACTGTCTAGGGACACAAGTGCTTTTTGACCACTGAAGTACCATATGACGATATCTGTGATCAAGAAGGTTATACTATATTGGTGTGATAATGCATGTTTCATCGAGCCTTCTAAAACGTTCCCACTATTGATTGTACAAGTATCTAATGGCCTTTTTGTTATTTTCTTTTGTACAGGTGTGGTTCCAGAACAAACGCGCTCGGAGTCGCCGCCAGGACAAGGGCCGTCTTGCCCATCCCCCAGCCTCCAACCCGCCAGCCTATCCGCCAATGCCGGACAAGTCTCCCGACCAGACCTACCCGTACCCCGAGTCGTACAGCCAGTCGTGCCCCACCATGTTCGCCTCCTGCGCTCTGCAACGCCCCAAGACCGTGCACCACTTTCCCGCCAACCCCAGCTGCAACCCCGCAGCTGCACCGTCCCAGTCCCGCCGCTGGGCGTCCTCACGACCGACTAGTGACGTCACTGCGACCACCTGGTCCACGCTCACCGTGTCGTCTGCAGGGAGGTTCTACGACTGCCAACCGACGCAGTTCCGAGGCAGACAGCTGTCATCTTCCCTGTCGGCCATCGAGGAGAACGGCAGCGACGACGAGGTGAAAGACTTCGGCGCCATGCACGACGAGTCCCGATCGCGCATCTCCATCCCTACCCTCCAGGGCCCGCGAATCAGAGCCCCTCTCGCAGCTCTCAGCACGCTCAACTTCAGTACCGTGAAGGAGTTAGCCATCCAGGTGCCACATCCCGGCGGTGCGGGGCCCTACAGCCCCATCTCCGAGCCTGACGACAGCCTAGCCGCGCTGGAAGTCTTCAGACCGAGCTCCGCCCGATCCGCCGCGTCTACGCCGACGTCTGACCTGAGCGAGCCCGTAGACTTTGCCAGCCTCCCGTCACCGGCAGCGCTCGTGGACATGTACGATGTAGTCGACGAGCTGAAAGATTTCTTGACACAGTATCCCTTGTTCTGAATGAACACGATGTAGTAATGATTGTACAGCTTTTTTTGTTGTAAAAACGAAATCATTGTATTCATACTTAATACTCGTACTTTTGGCATTTGTTTTCGTCGACTACTTTCAGGGGTCGGACGCAAATTGTAACATTGCTGATTCAATCTGAAGAAAAGTAAGTATAGAATGGTTTTGTGCAGGATCGACATGTAAATAAGAGAAGACTAAAACTAAATTATTGTCACCTGTATCTCAGCTGTTTTGTCGGTATTCATTTTTCAAAGTGTGTTGAACTTGTGTAAATATATTGAATTGTTGAGGGACTGTAATTTTTTTCTACGATGTAAGTAGAGGGCATATTTCGAAAGGAAGAATAAAAGTCGCGTGTAAATAAAATACAAATGTCTTTATTCTTATTCATTTATTATAGCTACTTAACCATTTGAGTGGAGAATTGAGGATGTGCTAACTTATATAAACGAAAATTAAAAGTTGCAAATTTCTGCCTGGCAAGGAATGATAAATTGCCCGATGCAATCCTTTTGCCAGAAGAATGAAAATGACATAATGATAACATCCATCAATGGGATACCCGTTCCAACAGACGAGAAATATAACTCCACTTTGTCAAATTACACAAAGAACATCATATCAATCGACTAAAAAGTAAACCCAAAACTTAATATGACATCACATACGTCACATTATAAACAATGTAAATTGATAATTCAGAAGGATCACATCTTCTTCATAAGCTCGTCTCCGGCGTTCATGTTTGGTGATTTGGTGTTATATTTACGATATGCTAATAAGCAGCGACACGTACAAAGAAATGTTGTGGAATGGATAAGACATAACATTACATAAAAAGCCATCACAACCGACTTTCCTCCTCATTTATTCCACACTGCAGTTACATGTAGGTGTCGTTGCTAGCACTGCGGTCCGAAACGTAAAGTTGATATCTAGACCCAAACGTAAAGTACATCCCAATGTAAATACCCCTGCTACGTTTCTCCCTCGTTCTCGTATTTCTGAATGACGTCATCAGGTATGGTAACAGTGAGAGGAATGATTCTATAGTTCCCTTCCCCAAAGTCAGTCAGATCGACATTATCACACAGGTACTCCGTCTCTCCCAGACTCCCATCGTGAAGTTTTGTCCTCCCGTCGCCCGTGAAGAGCTCAAACAGGCGCAGCTCACAGTACAGGAACAGGCGGGTTTGCCACGGTAGCGGGTCCGATAGAGCCATGTAGCGGTCGTACGTCATGTAGTCCGGCCCCGTGGGGTTCTCCAGGGCCTCGATGAAACGGACACTGCAGTCTTTCTCAAAGTCGTCCACAGATCTCGTCTTGATCTATAGTGTTAAGACATACACACAAGTTTAAAACCGAGAACGTACTATGCCAAAGGTTCTTGGTAACATGTAAGTACTACATGCAGTATGTCCAAGTAAAACTATGTTGTGATTCCGAAATTTCGCCTAAAAATAGGGTCTTGTCTTTTTTTCATTTTCTTCAATTTCGACTGTCAACACAATATGGTGTTCATATAAGGGACCTAGATTGATGTGTCTTTTTTCTAGTGTATCACCTTCTTTTGCAACAGAAATGGCCAGAACATGTTGGAATACGATTTTACAAAGTTTTCCAAAGTTTTATGAACTCTGCGAGTGGTCGACTCCCAAAAAAGCGGCACACTCTGGGTTGGTAGGTTTTTGATACTAATGATAGCGTCGGTCGGGTAACCGAAAACACGACATTCCCCATAGGCTTAGAAAAAAGACGTTACCTCAGGTAGATGCTTATGCACTCTGTCCACACAGAGCGGGTAGTGGCGGGATATGAAGGCTATAACTCCGTCCCATGTGGCGGGCTCCGGTTGTACCCGGCCCGGGCGGAATAACACCAAGAAACACGGCAACTCTTCTTTGTACACCTGTAACAGTGGGGGTGTCAGCATGGGATGGATCAACTCATGAACGTTAGGTTATCTGAAAAGGTTTATGGGCAAAGTTATTTCATAGTTGACAGTGTTCTTCTTTTTAATGGTACATGTAGTAGAAAAATGCGCATTTCCTTTAGTTGTCTGCTATTTCTTTTCCGGGACCCACCTTAGAGATGGTGAATAACACGATGTCAAATGGGTAAGGTATGAACGCCCCCTAGCGATAGGCTATATCTCTGTATCCATTTCAGACAGACGTAGGCAAATACTTTATATACCTCACCTTCCAGTAGATATATCTGGGGATAAGACCCAGCTGAACCAGCATCTCATACGGCTCCAGCCTCAGTAGAGTCCCGCACACCGTCTCGGGACCGAAGGCGAAAACGTACTTCCTTCCGTCCCGAGAAGATAGCCGATCGGGTGCAGTCGTTCCCCTCGGGCACGAACACAGGCGCCCGAAGACGGGCTCGGAGAGGACTTCGGTCCATGCTCGGTTCGAGGCGGGATCTGTCAGTTTAGCCTTTGGCTGGACTTCCCCTTTGCCAGTGCACAAGTCCCGGACGATATCGGAGACGGCGTTCAAGTCGAGACGCTTTTCCATGTCAGAGCGTGGGCGTTCTTGGTCGGAATGTTCATGACTAGCCGCACAACCCATGGTTTAAACAATTGTAAGAAAATTGCACTTTAATACTAACTTTCGTCGCCATTTGCTAAACAGCAAAGAAATTGCAGCGTGTCCATGGATACTACACCTTAGTATTACAGTGATATTTGCCAAGGGAGAGGCGTGGCAATGTTTATGGTAAACGATGGGCAGGTAACCAGTTATACGCACAACCTTTAACCCCGACCATACCATTGCTCTAAAAGGGGACCACAACGTGTTCTTGTCTCTTGAGATTCCAAGCAGAAGTTGGATGAGAAATTGTCACTCTCTGATCAGATCTTTGGAGAAAGTCAGAAACCGTCACTATTTAGGAAGTTAAACATATTCAATGATCCACTGACCACAAATGTAGACTAACAAGCTAGGTTTGAATATTATACTAGATCAATGTTATTAGCAGTGACAAATATAATGTAAAATGAATGCTTTAAATTGTTATTAGGGCACCAGGCGGTTGTAGTTATAGTGTATGTTAACATTTTTATCAATAAAGCATGTTGTCATTCTCTAGTGTTCCTACCATTCAGTCATGATTCATAAATGACACCAAAAGTTAAACTTGTGTAAAAAGGGAAGCTTTATTGCCAAGCCGAATGTACACCATAGTACCACTAGGCCACACAAAGCTTTACTATGGACATCTCTGTACAGTGAAGGACTAGGAAAATAACGCTCATATCTAAGTGATAAAACAAGCTGTACACATCTTACGTTTTCCGTTCAGAAGACCATAATACACTCTACAGTTTAATTCCATTGGTGTGTAGAGATCAGACAGCTTCGTAAATAATTTGCAGGGGCTACACTGGACATTCTACATGACCCAAGTACACACATTGTCACAGAACACATGGGCACAGCAAACATCTAATTTTGGCGACACCTCAGGGGCTAGCCCAATAGTATATCATTGAGGTTTGTTTCACACAGGGTACAGTTCAAGGGAGATTCATCCATCCACAAATACTTTCAAATCAATATAATCTGTTGATATAGACACAGAAATCATGTTTGTAATTTGATCAGTAGAAAAAAATTACATCTCAAAAATTTGTCTTAGCTATTAAAGGGCAAAGAAAATTGGAAAGATGAGGCCTTTTTTGATGATCCTTTGTGAATCCTTAGTTGCATAATGGGTTAAGGAATATTACAGTTGTATGATGATAAACATACAACAGTAGCTACATATACATCATCTATGACATAGAACATGGCAAAATGTGGTCACAACTCAAAATGAAGGGATGATAAATTTTCACAGTCCATGTTTCATGATTTTATCCTTCTTTTGCATTAATGCTCAACATGCACTTTTCCAGGTTTTGGATCTGAGGCTGTTACTTCATTAAACACATTTCCATAGTTCCATGCCTCTAGTCTGAAACTTAACTTTATGCAGACAATCATCTGTATAGTAAAATAGATTGGATTGTATGATACATACAAAAATGTGATAAAAAGCAATATGGAAGACTTATGTAGGATCTATCATTCTAGTCTACAATCTATTTCTGTGGCCATGACAAATGCTTTATTCTATAATGTCTAATGGTGAAAACATATCTATGATTGTCTTGAAGTAAATAATCTAACATATAATGAAATCTCTACAATGAACATATGATGCAATTACAATCATTTATACATTTTTAGGACAAAAGGAGAACATGACAAGTTATTGTACTTAACAATACCAATCAGCTTGAACATAGAGAATCTTTTCAATCCTTAAGTTCAGTTCGGTTTGCCCAGAAAGTCACAGCCTAGCGCACAAAAACTAGTCAACATATGCAAATAGACCATAACATACACTAAGGAGAAACTTCATAATGAAAATAGATTATAGCTTAGCAGTTCTTTACACATAAACTTTATGATACATGTACACAATTTCTTCATTTATTATCTACAGTGCATGAAAAAGTCAAATCTTCTTCTATGGAAGCCCAGCAATACAATATGTCAGGTCGACAAAAATCATAAAATTGTGGAGAATCTATGGTATCAGATGTGATTGAGCTATCATACCAGTAGTACAATAGCTCATCTATCATTGTCTTCTCCTTTTGTATGTTGTCATTTTTAATCATCATGTCATTAAAAAAATCAAGGAGCAAAATATGTGCAGGCATAAGATTTTCAATAATTGGCAATTCACAACTGTGTTACAGCAAATTCATTCTATTCCGACTATAAAAGCACAAGCTTTTTGTAACAAAGTTTTTTGCATCCTTTCCAAGAAAAGAAAAATTGTAAGCTATCAAAATGCAGGAAATCAAGAAGATCCTCCTTTGTATCTTTACAATACAAATACAAATGTAATGCTGGGGGAGGGGGGATTCATATCTATCATTTTAAACTTCTGTCCTTGCATATACATATTCAATGTCTACATATTATGTACAAAACAATTTCATGGAAAAGAGACACAAAGAAGTCCATCTGAAAAGTACAAATTTTACAAAATGTCCACTTATCCACTCCCTTTTCTACCCTAACCACCCAATTTCTTTCTACAAGCAGAGCTTTTTTTTGTCAAATAAAAAATTACTCATGTTCTAGCATGCTGTGATGTTTTTAAGACATTTGCTATATCCAAAACAAGCAGCTGTCTTTGTCATTGGCACAGTGATAGAAAAAGGCTGGTGACATCTTTAGCATGAAGTAAACAGTGGCACGTTGTGTACACAGCAAAACACAAGTATTCCATCTAATGCAGCTAAACACAGTCCATCGCTTGGTAAGATTCGACTCCATTGTCTGTAAGGACATGAATACTGTAGAGAAATATCTATATGGCGCTTCATGTCAATTAGACAACAGTCCATAAATGCTGTCCAAATACATCTGTAATGTGGAAGGATTCTTAAATTTTTATCAAAAATTACTTAAACTTCCACCATCTAGCCTAACTATACCTACACTAACAGAATTATATATATAATATAAGTATACACACATACATATACACATATATATATCATATGACACTGCTGTGGCATTTTCTTCACAAAAGGATTGATAGGAAATGATATAAAAGTGTTTAGAACACATTCTTTATACTTACATTTACATAATTGAAGGAAGATCGGGGCAAGTTCATTTTAAAAGCTTTAGGGGGGAGCAGCACCCCCTCCTTTCCATCCACTTTTTAAAGTGGAATGGCCCTTTAGCGTCTTAGGTCCAGTATGGACCGGCAGTCACAAGCCCAGCTGTACAGCCTAGCACCTGCTTGGGCATAGGAAAAACATGTTGTGTTTCCATGTAGCCAATTGACATTAGGAAAAATCTGCCAACACATGGCCCTTTTCTGACTGCCAACTGTTGGAAATTTTCAATCTGACATATGAATGATGAAAACATTGCAGGATCATTTTTCAACATGTTCTCCTCATAATTTCAGTCGCAATAGAAAATTATGCTTACACAATGTACATCTGCGTACTGATGTTAAAAATGTTATTGTCGTGATGCATTTCAGTTTCAGATTAACAGTAATATGTTCACACAAAATCTAAAAAAGAGAGTCCCTACCTGCCAACCCGAATCTTTTTCAACCGCGTAATTGGGAACACAACATTAATCTTCCTAGGCCAAACAAACAGCTGTGCAGCTGTACAGACTATCACCTGCTTTCAAACAAGTGTGCAGCTGTACTGTCTGTCATCTGCTCACAAACAGTTCTACAGCTGTACAGACAAGCACCTGCTTTCAAACACCTGTGCAGCTGTACAGACTAGCACCTGCATACCAAAAGTTCTGCAGCTGTACAGACTAGCACCTGCTTACAAACAGTTCTACACCTGTCAGACGAGCACCTGCTGACAAACAGCTGTGTGCAGGTGTTTCCTCAGCTGTAAGAGAAGGACCTGCTGAAGGCGGCCCCGCCCCGGTCCCCCAGCTCGGGGCTCCGCTGCATCTGACGGCCCACGGAGGGGGTGGCAGAAGTGGCTGGAACAGCGATGTCAGGCATCACACCCCGCCGAGTACATTCAGTCACCTGCCAGATATGAAATAAAGCATTCGTTTAGTGAAAGTACATGCAGTTAAAACAGACCTCTTTCCAGTTGAGGAAGGAGATTCAAAATATCAGCCAAAATTGGAAAGAGGTTTATTTGGCTCATATCAAGTCAAAAAGTAACTAAGGCGACAGTGCTTTACATATTTCAATAAGAAACAAGCACAGTTATATAAGACTTTCTTCATACTTCTTTTTATTACCAACAGAATACCCTTACCTGAGAAACAACAACATGTATTCAAATCAAGTTGCGAAGGTCACATTGATACAAATTTAGGTCATGTCAGGACTACATGTAATTTAAAAGTGTCTATTTTCTGTACATATCACTACATAACAAAACTACCATTGAATTACCATGCCAAATCAAAAAACAAGTATGTGGATGAAGGTTAGACATCCAGGAATTGTTTTGTAAAAGGTAAAAAGGTTTGTAAATGGTCCACCATTGACCGTCTTAAAACTTATCAATCAAGTTGCTTGAGTAACTTTTACATTGACTGTAGAACATGTAACCTGCACAAAGTTTCAGAAGGAGGGAAAGAACCCTTACATCGAGTGGATCGACGTGTTGCACAGGCGCAGGTCTGGGTGCCAGGGGTCTCGGGGACGGGGTGAAGGAGAACCTGGTCTCATCCAGGTGTCTGGCAGGTGCTGACATGGGCGGGACCGCCAGCGCCACGGCTGCAGTCGCGCCCGCACCTGGAATGTCGTCTAGCAGCTCGAGGTAGTAATCCCCGGGGTACTGCAGCAGTTCTACGGCTGCGTCCGGCAGGCCCCACTCACGCACCACCCGCAGGTGGATCTGGTACGTGACCAGGCCCCGGTCGGGACAGATGCCGTATGCCCGCTGCGCTAGCGGGATGCGGCGGAGCTCCTTCTCCCTTCCCAACATCGCTCGCACCTTGTCCACATCAGGAACTGGAGGACAACAGGACGGAAAATGTGTTAGAGAGCTGAGACAATTTAGGGGGTAGTGTAGCAAAACATTTCCCTCAATTCAACTTTGAAAGTTTGAGGGCAACAGCCTTTGCTTTTCCATTCTATACACTTCATTTGCAAAGTTTACAATTGTGCAGAGGCCCAATTTATACTAGGAAAATTGATCGACGTACAACAAGGTAGTATGTCCGTGGCTGTATGACTGTCAGACACTTTTTGTTGCTGTGTGTTAACCGGCCCTCAGTGTCATTTTATGGTCCGTCGTACGCCTACATGTATACTAAACATGGCAATCTCCAACAATGTTTACTCAAGGCTTCTGAAGTACATGTTTTCCACATAAGCATATACTTGAGATGCATATGTCAGTCCCACTTGGTGAGATGGGGGAATTTGGCAGGGTTCACTCTGTGTGGGTGGAAGGTACACGCGTAGGAGCATCTCCTGGAGGGAGCCCATTCCTTCACTAACAAACTCCAACAGTCTACAAACTAAACTAGCCCAGCAAGGTGACTCAAGATGGAGCGAAGCCAACTGTGCACAGACGCTAGCCATTCATAGCCAATTCTCCTGTGACGGCATCACTCCTGGAGTCACGTCTAACCTCATAACCTGCCAGTAGGTGGGCGTCTTCAGGTACCGAGAACTTGAAGACAGACAGCCCTCAGGACATCGCCGACAAAAATGACAAACTACCTGGTTTTCTGCAGTTGCAGAGGTCATCAGTTATGCGTCAGGTTTCCTTCTCATTAGTTCCTTTTGTTCACAACCACTCTAATTTCTTACTGTTTTCAAGTATTGTAAGTAACGTTTTCTGTCCCACAGCCATCTTTAGGCCTCAGCAGGGAAAGCCATTCTTAGACATGAATAAGTGGTACCCGATATATCAGAACCTAATTGTAGTACATAAATCATCCAACGTCTTTGGAGAAAAGGTGAAATGGAACGTTCATTACTCAAGTGCACTATCAGTGTTACTAATTGCCATGGGAAATTTAGTTTCCATGCTGAAATCTGGAGCTGAAAATATGATCAAAGTGTTTCTTTATTCACCCTTGTCAATAGAACTTGGATTGCAATTAAGTCATGTAGATTCTCATGTGTTTTACACATACTAGGGCTTAAGATTCAACCGACTCAGACAAGAATAATGTTGCAATTAATAAGAATACATGGGACACTGATGTAACATTACTACACAATATACATCACATACATTCTTAATTACTGATTTTGTAACTGTGGGGATCAAGGGATGTGTACCGGTACCTGGTACTGATATAGTACCACATGTAGGCACATTCTCAACATCAGTACTGGTGGTACTGTTATGTACCTGAATCGTCAACACTCAAGTGTGGAACTTCTACTTTTTGTCACTCAAATGTGTTACTCCTGCTTCAAAGATAAAATTCTAGTACTGGAAAAAGATGACCATTGTACGGTCATTGTAATCAGCCTCATTTTGGATCTTCTTGGAAGTATGGTTCCTTGCATAAGATACCCAAAGTCTAAATAAACAAACTGTTAATTTCTTATTCATTTCCTTTCATTATTGAAGACAACAGATTACCTTTTCAAATCAGGTTCAGGTGACTGACCTATACCTAAACCTCTGTACTGGTACCTGTACCTATACCTGATGTTTATGCACACAGCCCTAGTTGTAGCTGTATGTTGTATGTCTGAGTCACTTAAATCCTATATTCTCATTCACACTTGAACAAATCGTATATCCAAAGGTACAAAGAAGAACAAGAACTTAATTGCACAACAATGGTAAAGGATGCAATGTGTGGCAACTTAGATTAGTGCCTTAGATATTAGAAACTCACTGTATTCAACTGCTTTGTATGCACAAGCTGCCACACATTGTATCCTCGACAAGTGCTGTGCAATAAAGTTCTTTTTCTTCTTTCTCAAGAAAAGTTACATGCAGCATGTTTACCTGGTACTTCCCCTGCGATGAAGGCTGGAGGTTTGGCACTGGGTCTGTGGCGGACCCTGGAGGGGGTCTTGTCGTCCACCATGTAGAGAGTGTCGGGGATGTGCGACATCCGCATCATACGCAGGCGCACCAGCTCAATCTCCGCATCCAGATGTTCCTCCAGGATCGCCTATGGGAGGGGGAAACAAGGATTTTTAAAAAATGCTTGCTTTCGGTAAGACATCAGGACAATGTTGCACTGCACTCAAGTTTTAGTAACTAATTTCAACAGTGCCTCATACAAAGTTCAGACACAAGGTAAAGGTACCGGTAGTATTTTATCTACCCTGAGGTATCCATTTTAACACCTGGCTGAGGTGAGGAACGTAGTGTTAAGTGCCTTTCCAAAGGGCACAACATTGGGGGCACGGTGAGTATCGAACTTTGTTGGGACCTCTATATTCCAAGCCCAACACTCTACCAGTTATGCAACATATGATGCCAGGATGGAAGGATGGGTTTTTTTTAGGAACTCAATGTTAACCCATGGTGACTACTACTCCAAACCCCCCCTTTTAGAAGAAGAATAGTCTGGTTAGCTCAATCTGATGCTTGAACCATGGACGTAATACAATAAAGTAAGAAGCATCTAAATCTAAAAGTCTAGTATATGACCAGTTCTTAACAGTTTACAAAGCAACAACCTGACAGCATTTAACGCTGTACTAATAATTCAGTTACTACATCACAGCCGTTATGTAATTGGCATAGTGCTCAACATTGCACTAGAATCACGTTTGTTAGATGCATTTTTTTGACAAACCACCTACTGGTAAACTGTTGTGAAGGATCATACCCCCAGTGCTGCCAGTGCAGTCTTGTTGTGTGCATGGCCCCACAACTCTTGACACAGATTACAAAATATGCTGCTTCTTGCAAATTATTTTGTTGTAATTGTTGCTATCTTTACTCTTTGTGTGTATTTTATCAGGTACCTTTTATCAGGTTTGTATCAGGTATATGATAACCTCGAGCAGGAATACCTCTCCAAATTAGATTATGGAAAGATATGTCAATGACACTGTAACCTCTGACAGAAAAGCAGGTTTAAAGTCTCAGCAGTTATTTTCTATTCAGGAAAGTCATTTTTACTTAGGGACTCTACAAGAAGAAGATATGGAATGGCCATCACGTACATGTACATGGAAAATAAGGATGAGCGTCACGTATGTGTGCTCTGGGAAAATGAAAGCCCAAAGTGGTTAACAAAGAACAATTCCATTACAGCAGACTTGTCGGCAAGCCGTGCCGTCAGCTTTAAGTGCTTGCATCTTCTCCAGAAAGAAAGGTACCTTCGGGGTAACATACTCATAAGTAATTGAAGGCACTTTACAGGTCACCGTGAAATACAATCAATCCATCAGACTGGTCTGTGCCACTTTTCTTTGTCAGATTACTTTAGTTTGCCATTGACTCATCTGTCAGGACTACTTGACTCTGGCAGTTAAGAAGCATTTAAGTACACAGCGTGTCTTGGCACTGACAGCTGTCAAAATAACGTTTGAGTTTAGCGCTTATTCAGGAACCTGGGCCAAAGACAGTAGACGCTTTTACTTTAGATTTGATGACATTCAAAAGCCCATACTTTGCACTTGGAGTAAGTAAAGAGAGTGGGTAAGTAGTGGCATGACTGACCTTAGCCTCATCCATATACGGCTGGAATAACCTGGGTTTGATGTACATGCCGCTGCTCTTCCCGGGGATCCAGGCGTTGGCCTTCCCGGTGTCGCCCCCGAGCATGTGGGACGGCGGGCTGCTGACCAGGCCACGCTTGATGGCGCCGGAGAGAACGTCGTGGCTGGCCGGGAGAACGTGGTCCACGCGGACGTACGGCAGGACCTCCGACAGGATCTCCCTCAGCTCCACATCGTCCAGGTCTCTCCTCTTCACTCCCTTCTTACTCACACTGTGAGCAGTGTTGCTCACAAGGTTGGGCTCTGCAAGTACAGTCTGTAGGTTACAATCTTTACATCACACACAACAACTCCAACAAAGCCCTTAACCCCTTTATCATTAGTAAGTTTTGATAATGTTTCAAATCTTTTTGTAGCTAATGGTTATTTGCAGTGATCTTTAATTAAAGATTTCATAGCAAACAAAGTGAATGGCAGTAGCACATCTCAAAACAGACATTCACACCTCATCGCTTGCAGTAAAAGGGGAAGTAATTGTGTTGATTTAATGTCATAGCAGAAGGAAAATTGAGCGTTCAATGTGGTTTTAAGTTCGCAGTTGAAACAAAAACTTTCACATTGGTTATACGTTTGTAGTGAAGAGGTCACTGCAGAAACCATGAACAGAAAACCATGAAGCATTTCTCGTTTTAGTTTACCTGCAAGCAGCAATAAAATTTGGTGATTCAGACATAACAAAATGTCGTCTGCTTGTGCAGCTACAAACATGTTATCTTCAACCGCAGTATTCTACAGGTAGCAAGCATCTCAACGATACTGGTTCACTGATACCCAACATGCTACTCTTCAATCAAAGACTTTCCCACAGGCAGGTGACATGACCTGTGACCCATGACCTGTGACCCACCTCTCTCCTCCATCCTCCGGACCAGCTGGTGTTCCCCCCACTTTAACACAGCCTTCAGCACCTCCAGCTCACTGGCCTGGGGGCAAGAGGGAAGATCACATTAAATTCATGTTTGGGGAATATGCGCAGTACAGTAGTTTCTGCCCTGCCTCTGGACCAAGTGGTTGGGAGTTTGAATCTCAGCCATTATGGCTTACCCAACATGCACGCTACTGGAAAGGATTGCAGTCCTTAGGACAGAATACTGAGCTCTGTTCCACTATTCGTTGTACTTGTCTAAGGAAAACTTACTCGGTACAATGAACCTGTAAATTCTGTTCATAGTCAGTCTGACTTTTCTATCAGGGCCAGTGAAAGAGTAGCTCGTCGTTGAGCTAAACTGGTTCTACCCCCCTTTCACAATAGATTGATTTGTATCTATTTTGCCCGACGCTCAGGGCAGACAGATAATCAGAGCTTACATGGGATGGTAAGGTTACTGCTCGGTCAGCTGTATGTCTGAACTAACGTAATATGAACCATAATCCCAGCAGAGAGGCAAATATTGGATACGCCGCCTGCTCTTACCCACGATCAGCTGCTGTATAAAAGTTACTAGGAAAAGGTATCTGTGTAGGCTTAAGCTTTATCATGGTGACTCACTTTTTGATATGGTCAACCTAGGGTTCAACTCTCTGTATCATTTCTAGCAATGCTAGTAGCTCATAACGTGATGTGCATACTTGACAATCCCTGCAACCAGCCTGGCTGGTGAATCGTTGGTATCTACCAAAAATCTGCTGTGGCAAAATCAACTGTCAACGAAAACACTTTGTATCCCTTCACCAGCATGGTACTTCAGTTACAGTAGAATTCATCATGGTTTCCTTGACATTTGCTCAATACTGTATCAGAATTACGCTACTTATAGTTATACATACAATATCTTCTGTGACCCAACATTTGGAAACTACAGACTGGACGTCATCTTCAAAAAAGGCAAATACAACATTGTACAATACATACTGTTAAACATTGTACAATACATACTGTTCAAGTGCAACTCTTCCTGATAAACAGTAATTGCAAAACTAACAGCAGGGCATAGAGAGCTAAGACATCACGTTTTAAACATTACCTGGAGGTAGTCCGACTGTAGGGCCTCTCCCAAGTAGTCTTTGCCGAGCTCACACAGCACAGGTGAGGAGGCTACCTGGGAGAACTCCTCCTTCAGGTACAGGAGAGCCTGTCTGTGGGCCCACTCCGACCCGTGGGGCTGTCTGCTCCACTGTAGGGTGGGGATCAGCATGTCCACGGTGATGCTCTCAGCAATAATATCTTCACAGCCTGGAGGGAACAGGTACAAAACTCATTTATACAGCTGAAGGGAAAGGGGCTACAACCATGAAAGGCAAAGGTCCCGCGGCTTTTGTGTCTGTAGAGAAAGGGGGTTGTTAATCCACCACTGTGTCTGACTCTAAGGCATGGTATTAGAAGGCAGAGTCCATCCTTAAGTTCTACTGACTTTTACCTCCTCAACTGAAGGCATCTTAGTTATTCTTACAACTGGTTGGATTGAGAAAAGTTGTGTACAGTAAGTTACACCGAAGGAAGGTAACATATTTTTATTTGTGACAGCATATACTTTGCTGAAAAAAAAAGAGACAGCCACTTCACTTGATAGAACTATTATGTGGCAAAAAATGGAAAGCTGCAATAACATATATATATAACTTTATTGCACAACAATTGTATGAGGTACAAAGTATGGCCTCTACATAACTACAGTTCTATAGCTTAACTTAAGGCTTATCTAACTAATACAGGAGTTGTAGTATGATATATAATATCTCATCTTTATCCACATCCACCCACATGCCAATTCTGTCGGTGCGACTAGCCAGGAAGAAAAAAAATACATAGTTACTGCAATTAAAATGGAAAGAAATGGTTATGTGCATACGTTGCAGGTTTTTAGCTGAATAAAGCGCCGTCTCTGATACCACCCATTGATCAGTTCTAACCACAGGTGACACATTAGATACCGAGATTCGGAAAGGTTTCTGGCTAATCAGGCTGTGGCAAAATGTATCTGATATTGGATTTCCAGCTTAATCCAAGGTATGTGTCAATGTGAGCCCACAATCCACCATACAGAAATCCCTGTCCATATGGATACCACGATAACATACAACTCAGTAATATCATACAATTCACCGGGTGTTCTTATTTTAATATATGTAACACAGACCCTGGCAAGTATCTTAACCACTAGAAATACTGTTTCTATGCCAAGTTCTTGCCAACTGTAGACTGGTGATATCTGCCCACACACTGTGACTAAGAACAAGCCTAATACTTTAATTTCTTCCTGTTATGTAACCAAGAGTTTTCAAGTCATCACTGCAATATATTAAGGACTTTAAGGGATGAATATGATACAGAAAGAGAACCTTTATTCAAAGTTCTCAAAACTAGGCTTTTATTCATCTTGCATTTTCATCAACTATGTTTCATACTAGAGTAACTAGACCATTGATTATTCTGCAGGACTGAGCTAGTCTAGACCGATTTCTACTATTCTATACTATCACAATTATACTGCAAGTATGATGATGATAGTGATTTGCCTTAGTGTGTGCAATCTGCATTGGCAAATCAAGCCTTATGATCAATAATTTATTGACAAGGGAAGTAATAAAAAAAAAAATTAATCTATCTTCCTGCACAGGGCTCAAAATGTATTTTTTGGAATAAGTGCATGTAACCTACAAATTTTGGTGTACAGAAAAATATTGGGTGTACAGCCAGCAAAACAATCACAAATCCTAATGAAGCTCGATCTTCAAAGATTGAATCGGAAATCTTAAAAATTAAAAATTTTAAACAGGTAATACAACAAAAGAATATGGTACATACACTATGTACCACAGCACCTTTACGCACTGTAAATGCATTTAAGTTCGCATGGATTTAATTTCGCGGTAGCGGGAAAATGGAGTTTTCGCGGTGGTTTTAAGTTCGCGGTGAAGTGGCCACCGCGAAAACCGCGGACGTAAAACCACCGCAAACATTTCTGCATTTACAGTATGTTAGACTACACATATCTCTAGGCGTAATCGAGCACTTAAAGTCAAAAATCAAGCACATGCCTCCAATATCTGATATGCTCCCACCAGTATTTCCAGTCCTGCCAGATTCAATTTGATAGTGTCCTTGTTCAGTGGCAAGTCAACTGAAATAAGGAATTTCTTGATACCATATTGGATGCAACATTGGGAAGACCGAAATCTACATTTCCTCACAAAGATTTATATCTATGGTTTTTACATTCTGGAAAGTGTTCAACACCGCCAAACACTACTGTTCCAGATACGCTTTAAGAAGGGACTGCATAAATTGAAACAGAACTAGTTATTAAACTTAAGTGATAGTTTTCAAATTTAACTTTTTTTTGGCTGTGTTTGCATCTATAACTCAAGATTCCTTGGATGGGTTTGTATGAATTTTGGTTTGTGGGTAGTTATCGGGGTCTCGAAGAGATCTGGCAATTGTAGGTCCCCTAGCAGTATCTTCAGGTACTGTAGCATTACAGGCTAATAGCCCGTTCCTGAAAGTAGTGTGAGACATTAAATGTCTGTCTAATACCAAATAATAAGACATCAAAAAGACGAATATCTGAAAATAAGGTGTTAAGAGATCAGCAAAGCTTACAGAACCTACCCTATATCTCAATTAGTTCGAACCACTGCAGTCTTCCATTCTCGGTGCATTAACCTCTAAAAACTAATTGCCATCTTTTACCCCAACATGATGTATTCCCATCAAATTTTGAAAGTCGGAAATTGGGATATAGCACCTACCATTCGCTATTATAGTATTACTTGTAATCTTGTACACCAGATATAATTGCTCGGTATGTAAACTTAATTCCCCCTGTAACTCAAAACATTTTTTGCATAATCCCATGTTCCGTGCCAAAACGGTGATAGCACAATCACTTTGATGTATTGTAGTGAAATCTGCTGTAGTGTTAATACTGGATTTAAGCTTCATGAATAGAAATTGCAAACCTGAGACGTAAAAAGCAATCAATTAAGGCAGAGTATGACTTGGATCTTATAGCACCTTGCCAAATATCTAATGCAAGGTGCGAATAACTACTTTATTCACATGGATCATAAATGATGAGTCTCTACATGACTGCTATACCTTTCGCTAACACTAACAGGTTTCAATTTTTCCTCATTGTCGAGCTAAAGCAGTCTGACATGGCTTCACCCACTTTGACAAGGGAATGCAGAGGTTCTTTCGATGAAATATATACGGTATGTATAAACTGCTGCCCTGTAGAGCCTATGCATTCTGAATTCTATACGTTTCCTACAAGGTCTTTCTCTCAGATTTACGACACCACGCCGGCAGTATTGCAAGGCCTTCTTTTTGCATACAGCGTAGGCTGCAATCTTTCCCTTCCTACCAAGGACAGGTTATTGCTATAGCCTTGTAGAGGTGCAATCAGTCACAAAAATCACCCAGCCTTCGGGCATGCCTTAGTCCTGTACCTTGCATACAGCCACAAATCTCTAGCTGAGGCTACAGTATTTTCCATTACATTTATCTTATCATTTATACAGCACTGCCAATGCCGATAAAAGACATTGCAGAGGTAGAGTTTATGGGCTTATAAATCGAAACTAAGAGATAAAGAGCATATTTCTCAATATGTTTGATAGAACTGTGACTTGACAAGTTGTGAGTGACAATCTTGTTTGTCCTTGTGTGTACATTTGCTGCTCATGTGGACATGTCTGTTTTAAAATTTATGACCCAATGAATTCTCCAACTTCCAACATGAAGAGGAACGAAAAACGTGACAGTGTTCAATAGTAATATCAAGGGATACTCAACCCACATTCCACATTCCCTGCTGAAGACTCT
Organism: Branchiostoma floridae; assembly: GCF_000003815.2. Classification (NCBI taxonomy): domain Eukaryota; kingdom Metazoa; phylum Chordata; class Leptocardii; order Amphioxiformes; family Branchiostomatidae; genus Branchiostoma; species Branchiostoma floridae. Next base: position 24,201,192 of record NC_049979.1, read on the forward strand.
ACCATTGAATGGGGGTTGTGACATTTAGACAACTAGCTTTAGCAAAAGAAGGACAGTAAAATAAATGATGTGTGTTCAACAGTTCTTGCACTTTTGATGAAGGTCCAATAAAAATGTCTGCGTTGCAGACAATGTGGCATAACTCATCTGCCTATACCAGGAATGGTATTAAAGGCTTTGTGAATACATGCAGTTTTACATGACTGGTTTACTGTAATAACAAAATTAGCCTAGAAAGTTACCCAATGCTGAAGAGATGTACATGCATGTACAGTAAAACCAAAATGGTGGGGAGACTTTATGTTTGCGGTTTTCTTCAAGGCAAAGTCAAAACCACCACAAACATTTCCCCCTTAACAGTTAAGGTACTTTTAACCACGAACACCACAGACATTCAATTTTCTTCTTACTGCAAAATGTCCTGCGCACATTTCAAGTTTTACAGTATGTATGTGCAAAAACATACAAGGGTAAAGTCTACCACATGCAAATAGCATACACATTTCCATAAGCCCAATTTTCCCAGTAATCTTGTTTTCTTTGGTTGACTTGTTTTGTGACCCAGTAAACTTTGAAGGATGATGGCCAATATTGCTGCAGACATCCGGACTATATCAGCATGGGAACTTTCATAAGTATAAATTTCTCCTAAGGTAGTAAAATTATGTTATCTAATTTCCTCAGCAGACTTGCTTCGTAAGTTACAACTGCTTAAAATATGATTGCTAATAATACAACAGACACTAAACCTACCTATACACTGGCATAAAACATTTCCATATCAGCAGAGTTTTTTCATTAAAACAGACCATTTTATTTTCTGATCAGCATTACGACCATGTTGATTTAAAGGACGAAATTACCACAGTAGCTGGTATCACATCTGTTTGTACCTTAATTTGGACGATCAATCTTGGTTTTAAGACCTAAGTACACCCAGTGCACTGAGAGTAAATAATCCAAATCAGCCTGGGATTTGGGGAATGGGAGTAGGAAAATTATTCATAATATCTTCTGAAGGAAAATATTTGGCTTCAATCCATTTACAAATATGCAGGTAGGCAAAACTGATAAATAAGTGATCCAAAATAAACCCTGTATCTCAACCACAAGTAATCAAAAAAGGACCAAAAAGGTTACCACGGCTATCAGAACAAAAACAAATCATCCAGAATGTCAGACTCCTGAAAATATCTGGTTCAGACCTGAACGACATCGTCCAACATCCAACCCTCACAAGACAGGCAACAACGGACACTAAACCAGATAGAGAGAGGGAGAGAGAGAGAATACGAGGGAGAGAGGGAGAGATAGAGAGAGATAGAATTAATGGAAATTTCTGGAATCAGGTTTGAATGTTCTACGGATCCATGTGATAGGGTAGGAGAGTTTTGTCTCTGTGTAGGACCCGGGATCTATCAGCATCTGGTAGATTCCCACCATACATTACCCGTGTTTCCGATACTGCAACAATGCAGATGCTGCGTCCTCATGCAGCATTCATAACTTGGGTTAAATTCATAACATGTCGGGAATGTTACACCTGGGAGAGAGGGGGGGGGAGGAAGCTACGACTGTTTAGAACCCGTCCCCACTGTCTGTCCAGCATGAAGTCATCCAACCTGTACGCCATTGGACTAATGAAGACGGATATGCAGACATGGTGTCAATGCTAATGTAAATCCCTGCTTCAGTTCAATGGAAGCTGTGTGCCATGTTTTTTTTCTCTCCAGCTTTTATCTTCGATATGACAGATTGTGTCTGCTTCAAACCACACCATTTCAGATCCTGGACAATAGAGTATCTCTGTTCAGAATATGATCCTAGAGAGACCCCTACTACATTTTGTAGTAATCGTAATGCTAATATAGAAAATGAAAGGTGGAAATAGGTACTTTCTTCTTGTGTTTCTTTCTTCGATATGACAGATTGTGTCTGTTACTAGTATACCAGCTTCAAAGCATTACATTTCAGATCCTATACAATAATGTATCTCTGTTCAGAATATAATCCAAGAGAGACCTCTACAAGTACTACATTTTGTACTAGTAGTGCTAAAAGTATAGAAGACGAAAGGTGGAATAAGGTATTTTCTTATATGTCTATTATTCATAAGTATAATCTGTAACACCTGGCACACCTGAGTAGACTTGCGTGCCAGGTGTGTAATCTCTGGATCCCCTTGTTTGGGACACCTGCATGCACCTCTCACAGGTGAGTCTACAATTCCACCTGCACAATCACAGCTGGGTACTCAACACACACATCCCTAGGCTCCAAACTCATTTCTGGTGCACCTAGCAAAAAAATGTTGTCACATAAAACCCTTTGGTTTTCAACAAAGTAAAATGTCCCCAATTTACCTAAAATAAACATTACTCTTCTGGGCATGAAGGTGAAATTCTATAGCAAACTTAAAAACTTTAAGCAAGAATAAACAACAAAGGTTTCATCTTTTTTTCTGACACTCAAATGCAAAGAATATGAAGTATACCAGTGTACAAAAAGTACATATAACCCTAGATGCATAGGTAAGAGGTATACCTACATTAAAAAGTTAGGTGCATAGCTCCAATTTTGGGTGAAATAAAATGCACATACAGCCAGTATTTTGAGCTCTTTAGGAGAACATGTAATGATCACAACAGATAGCTATCTAGAGCTGAAGTCATTGAATAGAAATAATTTGGTCACAGAGGAATACCTAATTCCTTTTAGTGGGAGTAAGTAAGCTCATAGCAGACCAAAATTAGTCTAGAATTCAGCAGATCTGGACCTAGGGGAATAGTCTGGCTCCAGACACTGTCACTGGAGAATACTCAGGCAGGATGTTCTGACAACAATAGAGACTCATCTCTGTCATACATGAAGGTCCCAACATGAGGTTCATGGCAGGAGCCAACAATGGCATGGTCCATAGGGGTGTACCTTAGGCCCCGTTGATAATGCAAAAATCTAAACGGTTCAATTGATTTTGGTAAGCCAAGCCGGATTAATTTGTGGACAGTTTGCTACTCTGATTCTTCCGAACCACCTTTGGGAAGTTTTGAAACGTTTGTAATTCAGTTAGATTTGCAAAATGTCATCATGAAAGCAAAACCATGTGAATCCGGGTACGAGGCATCACAAGAGAGAGTGAAAACTTTTTGCTTTGAATTGGATATTTCTGATGGGTGTTTGAATTGAAAATTCCATTTTTTGCTGTTGTTGTTATGGATGCCAACTTGAGTTTTAAGTGGTCAACTGAAGAAATGGCAGTCCTGCGATATTCGTCTACCTGACATTAATCCAGAAGAAACTTTATGGCACATATTGTAACCAGGTACTGGTAGAAATGTTTGCAGGTATTTCCAAGGCCATGAAGAAATGTGACGTGTGTGGCTGAGTATCTGTGTGTGTGTGTGTGTGTGTGTATGCATGTCTGTCTGTGTACCCTTGTACTACAGCCCTAGTCTAGAACAAAGACAGAACAGATGTTTGAGTATGCATATGTATATACATGTATACCCTTGCACCAGTAGTCTTCCAGACAGAAGATTGCTATTACAATTCATAGCAAGGAGTGAACTTGGCATTGACCTAGTGAAGCAACCTTGAGACAGATTCAGCGCACCCTTCACATACATGGTCCTGATAAATAATTACAACATGCACAGGCTCCTTGTAGACCCAAGAAACATGGCCAAAAATTTCAGTTATGCCAGGGGAACATTCTTCAGATAACAGATAAGAGACAAGCTTCATATATCTTACAGACACACTACCCTATTGGGATATGGTCAGTTACCTACTGCAGTATCCAGCTATAAACTGTACTACACCTGCAACTGCAATAAAAACTGCCTATATGACATGCTTCTTTTCTTAAGTTCCCAAAGGTACTAAACCTACAAGTATACAGGTAAATGTCGACTTTGGAATGCAGTTGTCAGACCTTACACAGACACAGATCCATAAGACAGTGCCTGCTCTTTGCCCTGTTTTTGCCCAAACCCAATGGCAACTGACAGGTCAAAATTGGTTCAGTGTGTGTCCAGTGGGGGAGACAACCTGTCCAGGGATGGTTAGAGCCCAGTTCCTGATGGCTCTGTAAGTAACCACAACAGCCAGATAAATGGGGCCAATGTTTGTGGTGGAGAAGTGGCTGTTGAGATAACATCTGCAGACTGGCTCCATATCCAAACCCCTAGCTACCCTCCCTATTACCTAGCTATCAGTTGGACCAGTCCAGGGGGATGGGTAGTATATTCTACTTCCAGCTGCATCCTGCTATGCTATATTGTGATATTATGATGCAGAAATCTTCACGGTGGTTTTATCTTCGCGGTTTTCGCGAGGCAGTCTTACCGTGAACTTAAAACCACCGCGAACATTTTTCCATTACAGTATGTGACCACAGTGTATGGTGCTACCGTGAACTTAAAACCACCACGAAGTTAAGGGCATTGACAGTATACTCCACATCTGCATATACATACACATTTCCTAGTAGAGTCAATTCCAAGTCACCGAGATGGTTTTGAAATAATATTTGTAATAAGTTTGAACTATTTTGAGTAAAAGAACATTTCAGTCACTAAAGTTCGAAATTGTTCAAACATTTCAAAATGAAAGTTTGAACATGTTTGAACCTTTTTTATATTTGTTGGAACATTTGGGAAAGTAATGATATCATTATCTCTTTATTTAGAACAATTTTCAAACACCTATGTGTTTTTGTTATTGTTCCAACATGTTCCAACATTTTGTGTCATTTTTTCCCTCCATAAAAACTTTTATTGACCCCATAAACAAAGCTGCTAAGCTTGGTCCTTTGTTTGGCTCTTCTATTTTTAGATTTTCTTTAGTATACACTGGTGAGTCTTTTGTGAGAAGGTGGCAGACAGACATAATTTCCTGCACTTGGCAGGGATGTGTGAATTGCCCTCTTCCCAGCCCACTGACCCAGTTTCATCATATTGTTTCCATGTTCGAACATGTGATCACAAATGATGCATCTATGTTGGAACAGTTTAGAAACTAACAGAAATAATGTATTTGATGTTAGAAATGTTTCTAACATGTTTGAATACTATAGAAACATTTAGAACGTCACATAGATGTTGTAAATAGTTCTAAACAGTTACCTATCACAGTTAGATTGTTACAAAGATTTCCAAATTGTTAGAACAAAAGGCAAGAAACACCCTCTCGGTAATATGGAATCGACTCTACACACTCCCAGTTTTATAATACCTGCCTACCAAATATGGTGGCACGTTAAGGTACGGTTGAGGAAAAAATATACGAACAGCTGGCTTACTGCGCCTCCTTGCCCCCCATTAATACGGATACCTAGCAACAAATGTATCTGGGGATGCAGCTTACAATTTAGATGGGCGCTAGGTCAGCTCCCATGTTCCACACTGCTTGTCAAATTACAATACTGACTGCACAAGATACTGTACTATACTCCCTCTTAGATTCTAAGCACAAAACCAACATAAAATTCTAAAAGAAGTTGTCCTCTTATCGCTTTCACTTCTCTGGTAAGTTAAATTAAGGCTTTCCAATAACACTAAAGCGTATTTATTCTACCACAGAGACTGGCTGGCAAAATAGATGTCAGCAATAAAATTAGTAACTCCTCCATGAATTACCCTGGTCCCAGGGGGTAGCAGTGATGGTAAGAAGAGCTGATTTGGGCTCATTTGTGAGTCTCTGGTTTCTATCCCAAATCCTCACCCCCAAAGGTTACTAAATTTTGTCTAAACCCTGTGCAGTATTACTTAATTTCTTCCTCATTATGCTCTATTCTGCATGGAGTTTTTATTATACAGTGAACTTGATACAAGCACTAATTTTACTGCAGTATGTCCTTGTCAAAACAGAATATCATAATGATAATTTCCTAGAGATCCACTGAGGAAAATTTGAGAACAGTGATCTGATATTCGATCAAAACAAACATGCTAAATCAAAATAAACAGAATTTCTGGAAGCCTTCCTTCTGGTAGGATAATCCGAACCCTTTTTATCACATCTCATCTACTTACATGTCAATAATAATTTAGCGGGATCAGCTGGCCTTACATACAGATAGAAACTGCTGTTATTGTAGCCTCCTTTTGAACCAGGTTGGTTGGTGTCACTGTTGAGGTGTAGTTAGAATGGAGGAGAGTTGGAAAGTTGCCATATTGAAAACAGAGCAGGCATAACACAGAAAATGGCAGCTTTAGAGCACTACTTGAGATTAGGGAATCTGTAAACCAGGAAAAACAAGCTTGTGCGCTCAAGCCTACTGATACTGGGAGGGAAAATAATGTTCTTGAACCCAGTATGAGGGCATCTGTCTTGTTGCTACACCAGAAAAAATATGGCGCTGCTGTTTCTACCTCCTGCTGCCATCAACAACACCGGCCTGAGGCTGGGTCATCACAACTGACAGCCCAACAAAGGGGGGAAATTGATGATACATCTGCTTGACACAAAGCCAGAGCAAGGCCATGATACATGCACGGAGCGACGGAGGCTACAACATATTTCGTTCAAAACATATTGTGTCCTTCTGGCTTATATGTTTACCTACATGCAAAATTTGCCCCCTTGTCTTGACATTTTTTTAAAATCACATACTCTTTAAAAATTTTATACAGATTTTGCTTGAGCATGAAGTCAGTGTACATCATAATTACAGAAGGATGGATACTAGGGCTGGGTACCGGTACAGAAAATTCAGGTCCAGGTCCGGTTCAGGTCCAGAGGATCAGGTCCAGGTCCGGACCTGAACCTGGACCTGATTCAGTATGACTCATACCAATGGTGCATTTCACTACAAAGAAATCTGTTTGGTGAAGTATTAGACTTACACTGGCGTTTTAAAATCCTACAACGCTAACTGCACCTGTACGATTGACTGTAAACCTTGGTAGAAATTACTATAAACTCTACTCTACTTCACTCTTGTAATTTTCTTCCAACTGCAAGCGCCAAAACGTGTGAATGCCTGATCAAATAATATGTTAATTTTCTAATCGGTCCAACATCCGGTCCACCTAACTTTTTCAGGTCCGGTTTTTCTGGACCGGTCCAATAAGAAAAACCAGTTTTGTACCGGTACGCTGTACCGATACCCAGCCCTAATGGATACTATAAAATGTAGTAAGTGTCATAGCTCATTTCTAAAAAGTAGTAAATGTACACAAACAAATATTTTCAAAAGGTACTTTACCTTCAGGATAAATTCTATGTAAGGGTTACTTAGTGGTGTTGATTGACAAAAATATGAAATGTGTGAGGTTTTTGTATGTTATCCGTGTGACACTCATTTCAGAGTTGCTTCTAAAGCATTTGGCGCAATAGCAAACACAATCTCACCTTGTGCCAGCACACTGAGTTCCAAGAACTGCGCTATCTGGAAGAGTTCCATGGCTTCCTCTGCTTGTGACAGCTCTCCCCGCCCCGCCACCATCGCCTGAACCTCGCTCAAACTCGTGGTGCTCGGACTCTCGCGTACGATCAACGACAGGTCCACCGTATCCAGATATATGGCTTGCAGCAGCACGCGGGCGTATCTCCTCGGTATAACGGTCTCGTCCAGGACTATCCTGGTCGGTGTTTGTAACGTTCTGTCTGTCATCTCCTCCCCTGTACGCACTCGCTTTTGCAGCATATTTCTGAAGAAAGGGGAGCGAGCTGACAGGATTGCTTTGTGACAACGCAACTCGTCCTCGAAGTAATAGTCATTACCGCACGCTTCTGTTACATTGGGGTCGGGCGGCCCCGCCTCTGACGAAAACACTAACATAGCATCATAGTAATCTCCCGTCTCCAGGAGGATTTTGAAGTCTTGTTCCAAAGCATTTGGGATACCGAATTCATCGCCAAGATGCACAAGAACGTCCAAATTTTCCAGTCTCGATCCTTCTGTGTCAAACTCTCCTGTGTACAGATATCTCAGTAAAGCTGAGAACATTGGAATGTCCATTCCTGCAGTTTTAATGTCGACCAGGACTTCCTGGCCGTAGCCGGGCGCCCGACAGAGAAGGTCTCTGAAGAACGGGCAGCGTGCGGCCAGGATCGCTCTGTGTACGGGGAAGCACGCGTCCTGAAATATCAAGTCTACGTCCGTGCAGTACTTGTAGTCGTACAAGTCTGATAGGTCCTGTTGTAGGAGGGAGGAAGGTGGCCGTGCCAGGTCAGCTTGGATGCTGAGCTCTTTCAGTGCAGCCCCTGCCTCATATTCCTCCACAAGAGCATTGATATCCCTCGCATCCCAGTTACAGGTCAACTCACGGATAGCCTTCGCATGGTCTGCCGACTTGCTACCCTTTTTCCTCCGCGTAAGCTTCTTACGGACAGTAGCGAAGGCCGAGGACTTCTTCTTCTTGTCGGAGTGATGCCGGGACGCGGCCAGCGTGTGCGGAATTCCGTGTCCCACATCTGGGTCCAACGGTGTGTCAACAGACGAGTACCTGTGGAGTAACGCCGATGTCCTGTACTGTGGGTTGGGGATCTTCTCGCCGGGACCCCCAGTCGATGCATTAGCACCCATAGCTACAACTGTGTGGATGCGGAGAACAGAGTGTAGAGCCTGGATCTATGCCACATCTTGTAGAGATGAATCACTCAGCCCTAATAGCCCCTGGAGACATCCATCAGTCCCATCCCTGCAAATAACATGGGACAACTGTGAGCATGAGCGTGAGCATTAGAATTACAAAACAAATGACTGCAGGTACTATCTGTTCCACTGCCAGCTGAACGCATTTTACACGGCCATGACCAATCCCTTCCATGAATGTCGGGAACAGATATGGCTCATTTGTTGGGGTGGAAAATACCCTTGTACATGTTCGAGGATGGTGATTGCACAACTGTATATACAGGCTATATAATGGGCGCTTCAGCCTCTGACCACTTTAAATTATCATATCAGACCAGCTGCACTACCATTGCCTGCTTTTACGACAAACATTAATAACTATTTGAGACCGAATCCCTCCTGATATGACACTTATGAATAATAGGTCACCACCAGTTCATTCAACCAATGCATCAAGAGGAGGGGTTGGCCATGTCAATTCCCAAGTCTCATGGCAGGATCTCCCCACATTCTCTAACGTTATGAACCTAATACACAAACACACATCGTCCTGCCATGGCGGAATAAATCACAAAGGAAATGGCGGCATGCTGCCGCTGATTTCACGGGCAGAGTACACTAGCGATGGTGCGTGGGTCTGTTTTCCCAGCAAACATGGCAGGAATGCTGGAAACAATGTGAACAGCAACACTCTGGTGTCAGACGAACAAAGCTGCCTTTGACATGGAATCGGTCTAGTTTCTTCAGCTAACAGTAAACCCACACAAACCAAATGCAAACAGGGATGCATGCGTTCTTTTCTTGTCCAGGATCACTGAAGGAAAATGGGTAAATGAAGGTCTATAGTGGGAATGGTTACTCCATTACTAACCTACTAGCGACCCTGTGAAATTATGATTGGCTTCTGAAGAATAAACATGGAAGTTTCAAGTCTTTGACATGCCGCAAGGAATTTCACATCTTGTCAGTAAAGTCAAACGTACAATGACCCAGACAGCATATTGTACAAACTACGTCGTATACAAAATTCATAAACAAGGCTACATCAGTACATGCCTGGGAGTCTTCTGTGGTGAGATGATAAAAATTACCACATTCCAAAATCATTCCTTGTTTCCTGTCCAATCTATCACATAAGTCATTACAATAACTCTGTCTGCACAGAATACAAACGTTTCGAAATAATAACAATATGGTCTAGCTAACAGATTCTATTATCATTTGGCTCATGCTGATGGAGACTTCCATCCAAGGGTTGAATAATTTCTTAGGAAATATTGTAAATGCAAGTTTATAAAAAAAATATCACCTAACAGCAAAGGAGAACTAAATTTCCTGGCAAAAAAAGTGATTGGGTTAGGAGTCTAATGCTACAGACCATAGAATATGATGCTCTAATAATTATTTAACATATTTTCCTCATAAATCATAAATTACATGCAATGGTGAACAAATTCAGCAATGTTTTGTTGTGTATTTCCATCTCTTGCTTTGTAACCTCTCACTCTCAGCACATAGCCTTGTCTGGTCCAAAGAACCTTTATAATCAAGTCAAGCTGTTATAGGGAAGCAGCATATTTCTCAGCCAAGTCTGCTATGCTGCATTGTCGGTAACCAACAAAAGAACTACACTTGCAGTTGCACATGAAATATAAGTTTGTATTTTTGTGTGTGAAGAATTTGACAAACTGTTGTATCATTGGCATACCATAATCATATCTGTTAGAAATAGGATGGTACAACTGTACAAGGTAGCCCTGAAGAACAGAGAATAGCTGACTAGCTGACAGACTTTCTCTCCCAGGAAACCAGAACCAAAACAAGTGTTTCTGGCATGTACTAAAAACTATATAATGATGTATATAGGATGGCTACTAGCCTAGGTCAGTAATATATCTAACATTACAATTAAGAGTACAAACATCAAGGGTGCCTAACACTAACAGTTAAGTATTCATACAAATTTTTACGGAATTCATACAATCTACTACAAAGACACAAACAGATTTTATGGAATTCGTACGATGGAAAACATATGAATTTGACGGAAATTCACTGCCAAGAAACACAAGAATCCTATAGGATTCATAATCATAAGATTCTAATATGGATTTTTCGGCTTTCATTACATCCACTACTATTTGTAATAAACATACAAATTCACGGAATTTATACATGTTTTACTAAAAATAATCCATAAAACATGTGTGAATTGTGTGAAATCCGCATGAATAGTTAGGCTCCCCTAGACGAGACATTTGAAATATTTTGCAAAATTTGCATTTCATAGCTGAGGTTGTTTTTCTTACGTGCTTTTCATATGGATGTATTAAAAAATGAATTCAGTGCATTAGACTAAACTCAACAGTATTTCCAACAATAGGAAGACTGTACGCTGAGTGTCTTTTTCTCATAAGTGAATCACTTCATCACAGTAGGCAACATGACATAATTTGGGAGGTCATTGTTTCAGCATTTCACAGGTACGTGCTAATTTAGTGAACTCTAATTTGTGCATGGGGGAGGGGGTTATCTACATCTACCTGCACCGTGGGAACTACTAAAGTTACAAGTAGAACAGACTTTTTTGGTGTATCTTTTACCTTCACCACCCCCCTCCCCCAACCAAAGAAAAATAGGTTTATCCAAGGATTGGAAATGTGTAGTCTGGTTTCTGTACCTAAGTCACAACAACCTGCATAGCCATGTCGGAAGAAAAAAATCACACACCACCAAGGTTGCCAACTTATGGTTATAACTATGAATAATCATAACCCTATAGTTTGAGAACGTTGGGTCTTGGATTCCAAGTACTACATGGTAGGGTGCTGGTAAAAGAACTGGTACTAGCTTGTTTGGAAAACACTTGACTGGGTTTTTCTTGCCGAATTTTTGCTCGGAACGTTTGCACCCCCATCCTAGCACGATCTCACGTTCCCCAAACAAACCCCGCTCTCGGGACACTTTACAGTGGCACAACATGGGAATTCTAACTCAGGAGGAAACCTAGAGAAATCCTAGGGACAATTTTACCTACCGTGACGATCTAGAAAGCTCCCAAGACCGAATTTCGTAGCAGTGCAAGGTGGAAGCTCGACGTCTCTAGTGAAGCTACACAAAATCCCTCGGCGGTGGTAATTTGCATAGTCGGTTTTGTTCGTAGAAATCCGGAAATATTCGGGTAAGTCCGGAAGGGCAGTTGGAAAACATAATAAATCGTGACGGAAGACCAGAAATTAAGTTCGATGCAACAACTACGTGTTTTTTTAACGATGTGTCCGGAAATCAGTATTGAAAATTAGACAATATCGTTAAATTATGTTTACCAGATATTCGGAGTATGATGCTGCATTCGGAAACCTTCGGAGATGGTCAGCCAAAATATCGCTCTCAAACTTGCTCTGATTGGTGCAAACATTGGTAACGCTAAGTACAAAAGTTACAGAAAAGACGAGATAGTGACCCTTAATCTGCCATGTTTTCTCTGTGAAGACATGTATCTAGCATGTAAATCTTCAAGTTGTGCTACCAATGTACGGATTAATGCAAAAACTTCCCGAATTTACGAAAGCCTTTGGTCTGGGCTAAGCCAATCAAATAAGTCCTTACGGTTCCTACGGTGGGTCTGTGCAGCCTCGTTTTGGATTAAGTAGCCGCCATATTGGATGCCCTTCACGTTACACCAGAGCATCGACCTTTGTAACTTCTACTAGAATATACAGCAAATAAAACCTTAACGTTGACAACATGCTTGGTTCAGTCATCGCACGAGGTGCCCTCGGTCGGGGTCTGCTCACCATGCGCCCCCAGATCCAGCAGAGAGCGGGGATCATGTCGGGACCGGCCCAAAATCCCATGAGTAGCACGGTAAGACGTTATGACATGATATTGATAGCCGACTTCACCTAGTTTTGTATACTACTAATCTTTATAGTCTATGTTCTTGAATTCTTGCTGTAAACGTTTGGTTGGTTGATAAGACTAAAGTGTCTTGCTTTTTGTGTCGAGTTTTGATGTAACGTGCCACAAATAAAACAGTTGATCAAATCCACGTTTCATAACTTGCAAATCATCAAATAATTTTATGAAAAAGAAGTAGTAACATCATTTGTTCATCACCTTCATGTATGCAGTTACTGTGGCTTGTATGAGATCACGTAACATGTTTCACCTTAATACGTAGATTTGAACTATTACATATTTGTACTAGACAAAATAATTATGAGATGGTCATAAATCAGTCATCATCATATCTTGTCCTGCAACAAGTTCAGGCCCTTGTTTTATAAGCCAAACCAGATTAAATCTCATAAGAAATAAGTCAGGCTTTCCACACCAGGCAAACACAACTAACAAAATGATTAATACTATATTATTAGTTACATTAATCATCTGGTGTATTTTGCCAGCCAGTAGGTACCCAGTATGAGTAATGAGGCTGTTTAACGTGGTCGAGGCACCTCCTCGAGCACGGGACCCCCGTTTTACGTCCCTCCCGGAAGACGATTTCGTGGAAACTTCGTGAGGCTACAGCAATCCGGACGTCCTTGGTTGGTCTCCCATCCAAGCACTGTCCGGACCGTCGCGTTGCTTAACTTCCGAGATCGAGGGATCGGGTGTACCAACGCGCCACGCGGCCATTAATGAGAATTCAACAAAAACAATTGTATCACATGCATTATTCCTGTAATATGTAGATACCAGATTGACTCAAAAGCCAGTTTTCCCCCATTGTTTAGTCTACTTCCACCTCAATCCAAACAATAAACATATTATTACGTCGATGTAGGTTAGACATCCAGGTAATAAGATATGGCAAACAGTGGTTACTCAAGCAACTGGAAATGATTTTGGAAACAATAGGGTATAAAAGATCAGTTCTTCCAGATCTCTTCAGTGCCACTGACGAAAGATGGTGGATACCATCTGAAACGTCTAATCTTTTCCAAAATCATATCCAGTTTCTTGAGTAACTGCTTTTTGGCTTAACAAACATATTAAGAGAGTTCAGTAGGGAAGGGAAGGTATTGAAATTTACCCAAACTCACGAAGGTTAAAAACAGTATAAAGGAAACTTTATGAAAACTGGTACATGTATTTAAAAAATTTGTTATCAATGTCAATTCTGTCAATCTGTGTCATCAAAGATGATGCCCTCACTGTGTCAGCTATGCAAACTTGATTATTAGCTGCCTCCTATCTGCCAAAAGCAGAATTGCAACTCTACATACTTGCTGGAAAGCAGTAGCTATGGGTACATACATATACAGAGAAGAGCTGTTTATCTTTCTATATTGTCGAAAGAAAATGTGCCTCATGAAACAAAGAAGAGGCATTTTTGGATAGGTGCAAAGGCACTGTATAGAATCAGTTTCATGCATAGACTCAGTTGCAAGAAATCAACAGCCCAGACAAGACAGAATGCAAACCACAAAAATAACCACTGGAGAAAATTTCCTTGCTAGTATCCATTTTTGTATGCTACAATCTATTGCATATGTCTCATTCATGGTTGTATGCTTGATATTTTGAACAATTTTTTTTATCTTGAACTTATACCTCAATTGCCTAAGCAGTCACACAAACTTTAGGAAAATCATGCAAAGTGATTTATTTATTTTTCATGACGCTCATATGAATTTCATAGAATTCCTTTGAATAATTAGGCATACCTGAAACTAAGTACTCTGTGCACAGTACCAGTACTAGTCCTTTTCTGTACTAGACTGACAGACATGTTCCAGTACTTCTAGTACAGTCATGGTAATGTCATACGATTTGCCTTTCTATGTAGGACAAAGCCATCGGTGCCACAGCCCTCATGGCAGGTGTGATGGGCATCCCTGTATGGATCCTCTGCAACCTGAAGAGATACCAGGGCAAGGAGTGAAGAAGACAAGTAGAAGAAGAAGAAGAGCATCAACCAGCCTGAAGGAGACACGCACCCATTCTTGGACAACCCGCTGTCAGTACAGAACTCTGAAGAAATACATCTTTGGACTCGTTAGGGTCACAGACTTGCCACCTCACTAATGGAAACCACTACTCTATGTCTGCAGCCATGCTGTACTGAGTAGGCTTCTTGAGTTATTTCCAGTTGAACTACGTCGCCACACTGCATTACACAAAGCCAGACTGCATTATAGGACCAAGGTCTCTCATAGAAGCTTTCTGCACATCGTGAGCAGAATGCTAATTTCATTGACAGGAAAATAGCTGCGAAAAGTAAGAGCTCATTTGTCACTCAATAGTATGAAAGACTTGTCATTTACCTTATTGGCTTATTACATATCCATATATCATCCAACGTTGAAACAATGGCTATGAAAGTAAAGACAACTCTGGTATGACATTTTAATTGTCCCTGCAAAAGGATGCTCTTTCCACAGGCTGGCTGACTTAGAAAAAATATGACTGGATTTCATAAGAAGTCATGTTAGTAATTGTGTTCTAGATTCTGATTGAATAAATGTGGTATCTATATGCTGATCTCTGTGAGTTTGAGTTCATCTTCTTCAGTCAATACACCAAAGTACTGAACTGGTATGTGTAATATTAAAGGCCTTGGGAAAATGTTGTGTTTTTGAGTCTGCTGACCCTAGCAAAAACCTGCTGACCCTAGCCTTTTCTTGGTCATGGGATATGCACAATCTATCCATTTCATACATTCTCTTAGACTAAGTTAGAGTTTTAGACCTTAGAGCTTACCGGTAGATATTGAGAGGTTGATAGAAGTAGCTTTTCACACTGAGGGGAATAAGGTCCCTCTGATGGTATTCAAAGTAATAAATAGTGATCTCCACTAAGCTGTGTCAGGTTTTTAGAAATCTTGGATGACCGATGACATGTTAAAGCTAGGTCAATGTAGTTCTGTTATATACGTGAAATGAATAAAAAAGAATTGGTACTTAACAGATGAAAGACCAAATTTACAAGTACTAAAATCACCGATGTTAAAGATAACTGAAAATCAACCAAGACTTGTCTTGAGGAAAAGTCAAATAAAGGATTAAATTAAGAAAATCCCAAGAATCTATGAATTAAATTGTGGCCAGACCTAGTATTAGATTTTCTTCTTTTCATTATTCAAAACCACATCAATTACCGTTTACCATGAAATCTAAGTTTACTATTTATATAAAAGTTCACAGCTAGCTTCGTCCTTAAACAGAAAGCAGCACTGAAATACAAACATACCTTTTTTATCATGGTAAAATATGTCAGGCATTACTATCGTGAAAAGAAGTACAATAATGACACTTGAGTTGCAGATTCCATGCATGTATCTTGCTTTTTGATATCATACATGTACGTACTCCCTAAGCCCTGATAACAAAAACTGTAGGCGTCCGTCAGTAACATGACTGATGAAGTCGTCCTAGCCATATCTTCCTGGCTGCATACTATGTTTGCTGATAGTGATACTGCTTGCCATCTATCTTAAAACAGTATAAAGATATCAAAAACAGTATCAGCTCTTTTATTAACTGTTTCCTACATAAAACAGCAAGCTTGATATCTCCAGAACTTTCTTGATGGCCGCAACTTCAAAGAGGCGACTCGAACTGTATATTGTTACCGACTGTTTGGCAAATTTGTTCAAATAGGCTGCACAACTAGCAACATCAAATGGTGGCCATGTTGGTTGCCAAGCCTCATTAAAAAGAACCTTTGTACCGAATGCCATCAAGGCACAATTCTGTTGTCAAGCTCAATTCTGATGTGCGTCATTAGTTGTAATCTTTTCTAATGTGTAGTCTCTAACAATGGATGACAATACCTGATTATGCGGACTGGACTCATGAAGTTGACGGATCAGCATCGTTTTCCTTTTCGACTCCACGAAAGAAGATCAAAGCCACAAACACTTGCTGCTGGAGTACATTCTACCCACCATCCCTCTCTCAACCCTGAGGGTCCTCCAGGGTTCAAGGGCTGACAGATGTGACGTAGAACGTGCTTCACAGCCAATCGTGTAACAGATTAGCCATCAACCACTCAAGAGCCCACCAATGTTGTTCCACTCCACTTAATCATTAACTCGGAGCTGTTTGGACTTCAACCTGTATCAGAGTAAGCTACAGTGCAAGGTCACGTAAGCCCTCAAAACAGAATTCATCTAACCGTTCTGCAAGGATTTTCAGCAGAAAGGCTAAAAAAAGATGGCTGGCGTGCTCCGAGGCAGTTTCTCGCGTCTCCTCCAGACGACGAACGCTCTCCCCATCATGAAGGCTGGGATTCGGTCAGAACCCGCTAAAAACGTGCTCACCAAGTCCGTAAGTACCTTTGTACTGCTATCCGATGTAGGATATAATTGTAATATAGCTGTGAGACTATTCTGACAATTGTACCACTCCCTAGCACAGTGGATGATGTATGATTGTACGTAACACATGTACACATTACCTTTATCTAAAAATATTCCACGACGTGCTTGGCCTTTTCTGCATGTACTTGAATGTGTGGTAATTGCTAACATCTTATTACCCACCTTCCAACAAAGAAAAAAATATCCTATCTGCTGAGCATGGTGCTGAAAAAGCCTTTCCCGTAAGTGTAACAGCTTCTCTCTTGTAGCTTATAAAAGGCAAGGTGGTGAGAAACATTTGCAAGTCTGACACCCCAAAATTCTCTATTCTTATATCCCAAGACTGCCTGAGGTTGAAATTTCTATTTTAATATAAATTGAAATTCTGGCAAGCTAGGGTCTTCCTTAGTGGGTTTACAGTCGCCGAGATTTCCTTTTATCCCAATGCAGTTGGGAACGTATGGAACGTGACCCATACACAAAATCTCACCTCTATTTTCTGTTCACTAATGGCTGTAAGATTGATTCCTATGGGATCACGAGATTGTGCTGAAATGAAGGTAAAAACAGGCCTGGAAGGTGAACTACAAATTTCACCACACACTGAGGATCATTTGTTGCAATAAGCATTCTCAATTTGCGACCTTCAAAAATATGTCACAATTACTGACACAGTCTGCATCTGTAAAAGACTACCCTAAGATGTTATAAATTCCTACTTCGCTTAACATGTACGAGATACTTGTTGCATATCATGAAGAGGGAATAGCGCTTCAGCAACCCTCTCAAGTGTGATGTCTGCCATTATTGCATTGAGTGTTCAAATCCCACCTCACCACATGTAATGTAATGTCTGAACCTTTCAGGATGTTCTGTGAATGTATTATGAAAGTTTCTCTTGCAGAAGAATTTCTTGTATCCCCTGTAGATAACAGAATTTCCACTTCACTGACATTTATTTTGCCTATATATGTATAGAGGTTTTGTTTTTGGTGTGTCTGGATGTTTGTGTTCTTCACATGTGTGTCTGTGGTTGTTAAAATGCACTATGATCATAAGAGTGGCAGGGAGTGAGTGAAAAGATGGTGTCAATACAAAGAGCAGACTCACAAGAGTGACTGGAAGTGGAAGTTCAGAGGTGGTATATCTAGTAGTTTGTCAGACAGGACAGACATACCGGGTCATGGTGTCAATGGAGAGGCTATCAATCCTTGTACCTATTGTACATCGATGAAGGTTAGACATCCTGGGAAAAAGATCTGCCAAAAAGCCAGTTGCTTGTAATGAGTAACTGATCTTCGACCTATCGTCTTTGTGTTTTTGTATTGATTGTATATTCTCCATACTGGTATTCTAGTCATGTTCACAATGTTATGGTCACAATATAGTGAAAGGATTCGTGATTAATGGATACGTGTAATGACATGTTAACAAAAAAATAACTCTTTCTATAATTAATGACCTACAATATACAAAACATTAAATATTTCATGGAGGCGTGAGAGCTTTGAACTTTTACTACAATACAGTACAATGTGAAGAATGTCACATATAACTTTCCAGGTTGGGTCTGTTGTAATATACCACTCATCTTAACTTGACAGTGCATGTATCATCCTCACAAGATTGCAAGATAATGTCTCCTGTTATCTGCAGATCATTGTCAAGGGGAAAATTCATTAACATGTCAGCCTAATGGACAGGAGGTACTGAAATTGACTATGATTAAGAATGTATGTCATTGCCCGTTGATTTGAGAGTATGGAAAGCTGAATGAGCGAGAAAACTAAATTTGTTGTTTTAGAATAATGGCCCAACATAGTATGATCCATCTTTGACTCTTTGCTTCTCAGTGAACAGTCAGCACATAAACTATCAGTATCAGAGGAGCTAGCATTGGATGGGCACCAGGCCAGGCTAGCAATCTTAATTATGATTATAAGACTCATTAATACATGTACTTACCCTGACCAATTCTATTCTCAAAATGTTTGATGATACTTAATTTCAAATTCTTCATATCCAGGCTTTGCAGTGCATAAAAAAAGTACTGATTTACTTTAAGCTTAACAGCAGCGCTTTCTTCTACTAGTTATTCAATTGTAGCATTGTGTTAGGATGTTCTGAAAGGGTAAATTGCCACAATGCAATCTTAAGCTGTCTGCAAATGCAAGGTTGCACAAAGTGAGGTACTAAAGAAGATGAAATTATAGAATTCAAGGCGGTAAAGACATACTCTTTCACATTCAGCTACCGTAAACCCAAGCGCAGTTGCCATTTTAATGCAAAGTCCGTTACCAGACGTAAAACACAGTTACTGTAATAATTCAAATTATGCTGTCTGCTGATAGTAATGGTATGTAATGTTCCCCCCTAGGCCTGGAGCGCTTACTGTGGAAATGTTTCAGACGTTCAGCGCTTACGTTCAGTCATGGCAGATTAGTTCCGCTAGACGAACGTCTGCCAGCGGATGTACCACTGAAATTAGCGCCGTCGCCGTGCTGTGTAACGTGCCTCCATGGGCCCAGGGCAATATTAGCCTGGCTGGTGAATTGTTTGTATTTATCAACAGTGTCAACAAAAACTATATGTTGACACCTTGTGCCTTGACCAGCAATGTACCACAGTTATAATGTGTTACCAGGGTCTGTGTCTCTGCACTATCAGGATCCTTTGATAGTTTAGGCTGACATTAGGTATGATGAAAGAATTGAGCACACTTTCTGTTGGATTTTTAGTCAAAGTTGCATTGCATACCTAACGATATGGACAAGATAATCATCCTTTTATATGAAAACACAACCTCACAGTGTAAGTTACACAATGCATTCTATTGAAGTGCTCCAGACATCCATTGTCTTCAGTCTTTATGACATTTCTGTATTTGCTTAATTCTAAAGAATTAATTTGAACGTTAGTCACTTAGACTTGTGATGATCTAGAACTGTACTAATTGTAGAGACTCCTCCAACTCACATGATTTAGGCAATCTATCAAAACTGGCAACGATGCACAGATTGTAAGTTGCTTGATGTACAAAAAATGCAATACATTCAAGATTTATTACAATTCTCAGTGATAATATCATGATCAGGTGGTATCAAATATGCAAGTCCAATTTGCTACAAAAATATAAAGAAATCAAAAGGCATTTCGTAGTCATGTGATTTAAAATTTTTCAAATCCTTTGCTACTGATAACAAGGATGTAAAATTTTCGTTTATAGCCTGTCTTGTACTTTTACACCCAATCCAGTCCCAGTTGGTCTTACATAAAAGGTAATGCCTACATCTTTGTTACCGTATGCACCTGTAACGTTAATGCCTTCTATAGTCGCACCTGTAACGTTAATGCCTTCTATAGTCGCACCTGTAACGTTAATGCCTTCTGTAGTCGCACCTACAACGTTAATGCCTTCTACAGTCGCCTTAACAGTATTCAGGTAAAGATCCTTTAATGCCAGTAAGCTGTGAGACAGCCCCACAGTGAAGGGTGATACATTATGTATCAGCCACCAGAGACCCGAGCTTGCGGAGATGAGTGGTTGTCTGGGCTGCAGAGGTGAGATAAGAAGTCAAGGAGACACGCGCATCAAGTTCATTGTCGGAGAGAGAGCTGTGATCAATAATTGTTTGACCCTGGGCAAAATCCAATAGCCGATGTATACACATTGTGCACTCTTATCACGTGTAAGACAGTCATCATAATACGACCTTACAATATTCTTCTAGCTGTGCCAAAAAGAATATGCTTAATTACCTATATAGAAATATAGGACTTCTATAGTCTTTGGCCAGTCTGTATGTTTGATTGTTTGTGTTTCTGGATATGTTTGTGGTCAGCATAAGTTTAGAACCTCTAGATGGGTTGTGATGATATTTGGTATGCGGGCAGGTCTTGGGAAGACAAAGGTCAAGGTCGATTATTATGTGGTGCTTTTGACAAAGATTTAAACAAATACACACAACTAAAGTTCAATTAGCTTGGGGAAGCTTTCGAGACGAACTCTGTCTCTTTGTCAACCCGGGAGTCTCATCTTGGAGTTTCTCTGTCACGTGACATTTGATGGACATTGTCACGTGACAAGACACAGTCATACACAGGTCTCAGGTAGTGGCGCCCCCTGTCCTTGTTCAAAGTGCTCTTCTGTCGACGGATCTGGATGGCCTCCCGCACACCCCTCGCGAACCAGTCCGGATCCTGATCAAGAACTTTAACATTGTCCCAGTCAATCTTGTGCTGTTTCTTGCCAACATGCTCCACCACAGGCGATGACACGCTGCTGGGTCTCTTGTGTTCCTGTAGACGGGCTCGTAGTGGTCTCTCGGACTCCCCCACATATGTTGCAGGGCAGTCAGCACAGGAGATGTGTATTATGTGGTGACCTTCATACTGCAGCAGAACTTCCGGTTTTTGCACCTTTTGGTCAAGACATGCTAGGGCCTTGGTACGACTGTATTTGGTTGGTTGATAGCTCTTGATGTGAAGTGACATAAGTGGTCAAGTTAGGAGTGACTTTGCGTGAAGAGCAGGTATTAAAAGACCAAAAATATCTGTTATGATCATGATTGGCTTATTTCAGCTGGGTGGTAGGAAGTGGAGTTGGTCAATTAAGTTACAATGTGCGAGAGTGGGAAATTTGGGCCAGGTCCAAAGTTACTATTGTAATGAAACAAGAAATTTGCAAAAATATTCAATGATCATGAGGTATTGAGATCTTTGATTTCTTGTTTTTCATGTAGGATCTGTGGACCGGTGGACTAATCATGCTGGTGGGGATAGGTGCCATCCCAGCCTGGGTCACCTACAACATCCCAAAATGGAGTCAAGGGCTCAAGAAATGAAGCTGGTATGTGCCAGAGTAGTCTTTGCACACAATTAGTAACTGTACTTATGTAATTTCAGTAATCTATACTAGAAAGGAACTTTGATGTGTGTGTGTTGGGGGGATACAAGCTTTAGTCACATTAGGGACAGCATTCTTCTCACTGCAGCGCCACCTAGCAGTGGGAAGTAGAATCACACATCCTTGCCCTGAGAAAGGTAGCATGACAATGAAACGTTGACAGGTAATTGGTAATTGCTTGTGCCCACTGCCCAGTGGTTTAACAACCTTTTAAAAAATATGTTGGTACATGCATTTATCATTAACAGCCATTTGTTACGATTGTACCAGTACCGTAACTGTAAGGTTTTGTGACTTAATTACTCCCACTTCCCTTCAAATCTTATTATCAGCTCTCTGTCATAACTGATGACTACTGACCGTTACAATGTCACCTTCAGGCTTGGAGGACGAAGCCCGGCCCAGGAATGAAGATGGTCACATGTGATGACGCATCAGCAGAGAGCAGCTTAGTTTGAGTCCTGAATGCTGCAGATATTTTGTGTAGCCTTGTAAATGTGATATCACACTGATCAACACTGTCTTACTAAGAGTGTCTTACTGTAAAATGGATCTATAGATATATAATTGAGCTGTAGAATGAAATAAATGAAAATCTAACCACATTTAAGTGTCTTGTGGCATTTGCTTGAAGCTGAGTGTTGGTGAAAGAGTCTTATATTGATGAATGTGTATGTACAACTGAAAAATGGAGATACTACAGAGAAATTATATTACAGAGGGCATCCTAATGGCAATTTTTTGTCCCAAAAAAGTTAGGGGTATACTTCCCTACGGACCAGGTAGGTTGGTTGTCAGTATTAGATGGTGTGAGTCTCACTCACTCACTCACTCACGGCCCATAACCACAGTGGTCGTAGGGGCTCCACGACATCCATGTGAGTCTGGCATTAAGATTTCATTGAAAAAAGCATGAATTCAGACACAAATTTTCTTTATGGAAATATTTTATATTTACAAGATGCAGTACATTCCTCAATGTGTTACAGAAGATGTAAGGAGCAATCGTCAGTGAGATAACTGCCAAGCTGTCAATAATTACTTTAACATTATAGACATGGCTCATAATTTTGGTGTGTCATGTATTTGTCTAATACAAGTATGCAGTATTTTTCATCTAGGTACAAATTTGCTGGCATATTCTTGCTTGGAGAATGAAACTGCTTCAAAAGTTACTGAATGTAACATTGTACAATGCTGTCCGTGGTATTGAAAACCTGGCTGTTACACGTACCGAATATTTACCAGTGAAAAGAAGCAAATCTTTTACATCATCAATGCCAATACTTTAATACATATATTAAGACATAATTTATTACAGCTCATAATCAAATATAAACTCTTCTTTTTAAACAGCAGGGATACAAAGTACAAGTAGTCAAGTGACAAAGGTAACGTTATACATAGTCCCCTTTGCGGTTAAGATTATTACCATTCAACATGTCATACCTAATGCAAAATCGGCACTATCAAATATGACCAATTTTTATAAAAATCATTACAGAATAAGAATCCATTTAGTTTGTCTGGGTCACCTTGTGTACTCTCATACCCACCTTGGGCACTCTCATAGAATGAATTTTAACACGACAACAAACAATAGGTTTAAGTGCTGTCAGTCCCTTTACTAATATCATCTTTTATGGTATAATGTTTTGTTAATAGTATCGTTGTGTTATCAACCTTCTTTATTCAACACAATGACTGCCCAACAATACAAAACTAATCACTTGAATAGCTGCACATCATTATCAGACAAGGCAGTTTTGCATACAATTCATGTCACATATTGCTATATTTATAAATTAGACATTGAATGAACTAATAATACAACACACAATCATAAACTTTCAGCTTAACACACAATTGCTGCCCTATGAAGGCTCAAAATGGACAAGAACAGCTTTGTCTCTTCAAAAAGGACTAAGCTTTGATAACTACAGTTACCCCCCATGTAGACAGTCCCTTAGGCCCAATCTACACACAGTTTTTACCAATATCTGTGGAGATGTTAGGAGGGATCTAGAACGTAGAGGGCCGGACACCCATGCCGCTTGCAGTCATAAACATATAGCGCGATTTTACAAATGGCGTTATATGCTAATGAGCCTTCCTGAAGTCGGGAAGCATCTACACACACGCGAAGCTGTCGGGGACCCCTGCTAAGCTATCGGTATGGTATCGTACGAATGGTCCGGACTTTTCGGGAGAAATTTTTCCGATATCGTAATGGCGATATAGTAGTTCCATCTAGACGATGAAAAAAAGCTGTCGGTGAGAGGTTGTAGGCTCACCGATATCGGGAAAAACTGTGTGTAGATCGTGCCTTAGTTATTCTGTACTCCACTGACCAGCTAAACCAGTGCTGTTCTACAGCCCCTATAAGTAGAAATGTTGTTAGAACAGACAACAAAGCTCACATGTCACACTAAAGAGTGACAGCAGTTTCACAAATCTTAATGACCGAAAATGTGCATACAAATGTACTAGTGTTGGCTGCTGGGCATTGTATCAGGCATGTATCTCACTGGACCGTAACTGTTAAAATTTGCATCAAATGGCATTAGGAAATTCACAAACTGGCCCTATCAAAGGTACCCATTTTCAGAAAAAAAAAGATTTAAAAGTGTTGCAAATGGTCACAAAATGCTGCAAAGCAGTGCAATTTAGCTATTTCATAATCATAACTGATCTATGTTGCAACAAGGGAACAATGATCCTTTTAGCACTGCAAATATTTCAATGCATGTCTAATCATTTTAATTTGGTTTTAATTCAGTGGCATTTAAGCAGCATTTTCCAATAATCTGCTCATCTAGACTTCTTATGCAAATGCAACGTAAGTCTGGGCACAATTTTTCAAACTTCTAAGTTGGCACAATTTTGGGCATTGTCCAGTGAGATCCTGCTTAACAGTTGCCTTACAGACGATAGTTGAGCACACTTATATCATTCTGGTTCTCCTCATTACAAAATTGTTCTATGACAGTGCTTATTAATGTCGCTCTTAGGGAAGTATAAAGAGAAGGCACTGTCTTTCTTACCTTGCACTACATGCAAAATTTAATCAAGCAATACCAATTTCACCGGTAATATGTTCTGTTTTCACTTTGCAAACTTGTAGAAACATTGTGAGGGAGATGCAGTAAAGGGGGTACCAAAGAAATGCCGAATTGACTCTGAATGTTGGCAGACCTTTTTCTTAGCAGAGAATAACATTGACTTTAAATGACTATACCAGTACTTTCACCCTCCACTTTCTCCAACTTCCCTATGAAGGCCCATAATTTTTTTATGGCAAAGAAAATATTTTTTTAACATCATCTTTTAAAATCTAAAAGTTGCCTTTCTGTATAGCTTTGGAAACATGAATGCTGTATAGAAATGCATAATTTTTGATACTAATTTCACCAAGGCTCTTTCACAGGCACTGCAACTTATCATCATCACTTTTTTTACTTACAAAGGTTTATCCTGCTTTTTCTAATGCCATGATTTCATTCACTACTATACTTATCATGAACCTAAAGCTGGAAATATTCTGCAATTTCCAATACCAGGATATGAAATGAACTTGAAGATTTCTATGCACATAACATTAGATGAGTTCTCTTTTGGCAAAATATCCCAAAAATGTTTGTCTAGTCTGGGTGTCATCCTAGCTAGTTTACCAGGGCTCCCATACTCTCCCTAAACCAACTACAAGCTAGCTACAATGGCACGCAGGCAAAGACAAAGTTTTGTCTGTTACTGCTGGTGTCTACTCAATTTCTATTTCAAAAAGAGCAGTAAAAGCATTTCTAAAAGATGTTATATCCACAAATGCTTCCCCTTACAACAGTCAACACTTCCAATGATGTTGGCATCTACGTATACTACAGTCATAGACAGGTAGCCTCCACCAGACCTTCCTATGAAGGAGCAGTGACCATAGAATTCAGCCAAAAAATCTGGAAATTGGCCACGCTTAGGTTCATGTTTCCCCTGCATGGCCGACCAGCTCCTCTGGTAGCAAAACTTCCCTGGTAAATTTTTCTCCCTATAATAGCCAGCGTAGTCAGTCTGGCAGAGACTAATATACAGGTCTCCCTGTAGAGTTTCAGCTTGTAGGCTTGGCTGGGCTGTTTGGCACTGTACTACCGCTAGGGGGCACTGCTAGTAGGTCTGGTGACTGTCCAGAGATGCTGAGCCTTTGCATGCTGGGACTGCTGAGGGAGCGGGTGGGCGTGGATGGTCGTACCTCCGGGGGGTCGGCGGTACTGGTGTGGTGACTGCTGTACAGCTGGATCTCTACCTCTGCATCTACAGCAACCAAACATGGAACAAAAGTTATACACTCAGGATAAAGTCAAAACAGTTAAAGAAGACGACTCAGGGGATAATAAAATCTGGTCTATGTGGACAGCTGGTCACAATAGACATAATTTTTCATGCTTGTATCAAATGGAAAAATCATCCGAGGGACAAGTGTGTGTGTGTGTGTGTGTGTGTGTGTGTGTGTGTGTGTTTGTGTGTTTGTGTAGAATACCAGCATAACTCTAGTTTAAACATGAAGTGACTTATCGCATTCATGTATTTAAAAAAAAAAAACAATTTGTGGACCACAACCTTTGTTATGCTACATCAGCAGTGAACCAAAACCTATACTTAGTGTAGTACACATACACTAAGACACATACTTACCATCGTCCATTTTCAGCCACTTGCGGACATCTCTAGAGTCTGTGAGACAAACAGGAACAAAGAAACAGTCAGCAGATTTTTCAAAGTTGGTACCCTCAGTGACTATAATGGTACATGTCAATGGTGCTATTTTACCTAATATCATCACTTCAGACTGCTACTTCTAGTTGTTAAATCAAGACTCACAATTGTTTTGTTTCAAAATCCTCTGCATTGAGAAACATGTACATTCATTACTATGAAGCAAATTTGCCCTGCTAACCTCCAAGGATCTCATGGATAGATGCAGACCCCCTGGTCACCACCTGTTTGTCGATGTTCTTGACGTCCATCTGTAGAATACAGCTGCCGTTCACTGCACCTGTCAGATCTGCCGGCACCTGGAAACACAGACATCAGTTTGTTTCTACACTGCATCATTGCACACTGCACATGAGTACTGCAAACAGAGAGAAGCAGAACTAGACTGAAAGAGACTACAAAATTACTTATGTCACGAAACAATAGTGGGCACAACTGGATGAAAGTAGTAGTAGTAATTGACTTTAGTAGTATCCAGTATTTGAATATATAGAATTATGTACAATGCTGCAGATGTCCCCAACACAAGGATGGGCAACATTCAACTTCACTCCGCATTACTAACGGTTTAGTGTCCTTTCTTACACACTCCATCCAAGATATTCTCTGTCTTCCATAACATCTGTTGCCCGGTAAGTACAATTTGCTGATGGTGTTAATGCAGCTACTGGCTTGTTCAACAAGCCCATACCCGACCCCATATGACAAAATGAAAGTAACATGGTAAAACAAAATAGGCAGCAAAGAAGCATTTATTAATAAGGATTTGAAACAAAACAATATCTGTAACATCATAATGGTTAACATTTTGTGGTCATGAAGGATACAGGTACAGTCCTACCTGAAATGTGACATCAAAGTACGGAGCAGGGGAAGCCTTGACTTTTTCTGTTTTGCAGATCTGCTGTGCCTTGAAGCTCCGCCCTTTGGCATTAAAACTGTGGATGGGAACAAACCAGCAGGTGAGCATCTTTTGGTGACATGGTCGATCTTCTAACTGTAGTAAAGTCTCACATCATAATATTACTCAGTCTGTGTACTCTACCTAAACAGTTTAACTTTTACTATGTATCTCATATTGGACTGCACCAAGTAGCGCTAGGCATCTGAAAATTGATGCGAATCAGTGCCATTTTTTTGCACCAATTGGTCTGAATTTGCAATTTTTTACAAAATTGCTACAAGATGGTGAACATCCCTCTATCACTTCAAATCTCTTTATTTTTATGAAGTTTTAATCTTGATTTTTACATTTGTTTTTGATTCAGTTGAAATACTGGAATTTCTAATTACGTCAAGACTTGTACTGACACTGAGAGAGTGACATTGACTGATACATTGTCTTCATACCCAAATGCTGGGCAGTGCAATTGCAATCAGTACAAATCTGTAAAGTTGGTATAATTTTATAGCATGACTTGGAGCCATCCAATGGGCAACCTGCATTACAAAGTGATGCAATGGCAATTGTTCTTCTTGCTCTATCATAAATTCATCTAGTCAAAACTATGACAACTGTGACCATTCGACTTGCCTTACCTTACAAAGTGTAGCCTACAGTACAGCTCTTTTTTCAGCATGTCTCCCCTGAGTCCCCTTGCCCTGAGCACTGCACCGTTCACGTTGTAGTACCTCCACACTGAGATTAAAGAGTAGTAGTCAATGTTTTAAAAAAAAGTAGTGAGACATATGGAGTGTTGAATAGAGTTCACGGTTAGGTAAGAAAAACTGTCTTTGCACAGGTTTATGAAACTTTGACTAAAATGTAACAAAGTGTAGATTGTTATACCACCACTTTTTACATATTACAGCACCAAAACAATAATTGGTTTCAGACTGCAATTTCTACTCAAACTGCTAGATGGAATTTCAGTACCATGGAGAGCAGAAAACTTTGTGTACAGCTAGCTAGATAGCACTTCAGTACCATGCAGGTATCATAAACATGTATGATCAAACACATGTCCAATTGAGACATTAACTTTAGGCTGCACTTTTCACACCAACTGCTAGATGGCATTTCAGCACCATGGAGAGCATATCTCACATCTCAGAGTACTTTCAGGATCAACTGTTTGGAACCATCATTGATGGCATTCACTTGTGGCTGAGTATTCTAGTTCATGTCAGATCATCAGGCGTTCATTACTGTTTGTGGGTGATGGTGCTGCTCTGGTCTTTTGCAGCTTGTACCTACTGTATACAAAACAAAAACAAAAACTGGTGTGTTCTGCTAACAGGCAGTTTACTGATTACGAAGAACAAACAAACAAACAAACCCACCTGGTGGGATGGGGCTGGCTGTTCCATTGGCACTGGTGGTTTCCCTGGAGACATTCACAAAGGAAGAGGACAGATGGAGAGGTGGTCGTGGATTACTGTACAACAACACGGGGGAAACAGCTTTGACAAAACATGCTCAAACATACAGGCTCCAGATTTATCTTTTGGAATACGTGCACTGGTGCACTTGAACTAAAAATTTAGTTGCACAGAAAATTTTTTAGGTGCACAACACTGAAGTAGGATGTCAGCAACACCTAATTACTTACTGACTCTCTTCAGAGATTGTATCTGAAATCCTATACCTAACTTTCAAAATGTTCAACAGTCAAGAAATACCACAAAGATTGTATCATATTTTCTGACAATTGATTTCACAAATATGCTGCATACTACTGGTAGTAGTGCACAAAAGTACCTTTTAAGTTTACAAGTTATATAACTTTACATAAACCTTTAGGTTCCCTGGTGTGCCCACAGTCAAACATTAGGTGCAAAGTCCCAATTTTGAATGAACAAAGGTGTTATGCAAAATTATTTCAAGCCACAAGCATAATATCAAATAAAAAAGAAACTAAAAAAGTGACGCTTTCAATATCAGCTTCTAGTTTGGGTGACGTCCTAAGACAATGACTTACATGTACATGTGAGAGCTCAGTTCTGAGATTTCTTTCAATGTTACAGTCTTTCTTTCCCCCTTTTTATCAGTCTTTGTCAGAATGCTGGGCATGTGCCTGAAATGAACAGTAAATGATTTATCTCTTATACATTTCTTCCTTAGGGTATTAGTGATAAAATAGGTTTACTAATTAAAAACAAAATAAACATGTCAATGCTTGTCAAGCATTTTTAAATGCAAACATTTAGGTGCACCTGAAATGTTTTGTGTGAGCATATTCTAACATGACAGAATTAACTTTCACATGCTGTAGACTACTTACTTTGTATCCACAACTAGGTTCTGGAAACTCTTACTCCTTTTTCTCAAGCGGAACCCAGGAAACTTCTTGTTGGGTGTCGGCCCGTCTGTCGTGTTCAGGACGTTCATGCGAGGAAGGCTCTTTTTCCTGAACATCCCTGTCAGGGACGAGAACCTCTCCACTCTGGGCCTCTCAGGTGGAGCTTCAGACTCTGACTGGGAGGACTAAGAGGCAAAAAAGGGTAGCAGTACTTCAGTGTAATATAGTTGTCACTTGACTTTGTCTGTCATTTTCAGTGTTTTTCGTAGCCTTTGCCATATGTCACTTTGAAATGCCCATTTCAGCACTAACTCTAAACAAAAGAAGCACAAATGCACAAGAGACACACAAATGCCCAAGAGAATCACAAAGCTATTCTGCACATGATACAATTGACCATACATCTAGTTTGCCCTGCAGTTTTTGCTTTAACCATTAGATGGCATTTCAGCACCATGGAAAGCAGCAAGTTGTTTCAAATTGTCCTCAAAATGCTAGAAAGTTTGTCAGACCAATGGAAATCAGCAAGTTTTGTGCATGATTATTCACTTAGAAAACAGTGTAGACTGTACTGTACTTTTATTGACTGGTAGATTGCATTTCAGCACTATCTATGCCACTATGCTTTGCATACAGTTTATGACACCACTGAAACCAGCATTAGTTCCAGATGGTAATTCTTATTCAAACTGCTAGAGGGCACTTCAGTACCATTAAGAGCATTAAGCTTTGTGTATGATTTATGACTAAATTATACTATATATCTATAAAGAGTATTGATATTCAACTGCAGTTTTCAACCAAACTGCTAGGTGGCACTTCAGTACCATGCAGGTTTCATGTATGACCAAAGGCATATGTCCAATGTAGACATTAGTATGAAACTGCACTTTTCACAGCAACTGCTAGATGGCATTTCAGTACCATGGAGAGCAGAAAGTTTACCTCTGCAACAGATTCCAGCTGGCATGGTCCCTCCTTGATGGGAGATTTGGCTGTTTGGTGGACAGTGGAGCTCTGGCTGGAGCGTCTGCTGTCACTGTTCTCCTCAAACACTTCCTCATCCTCCTCTACCAACTCCCCTGGGACCATGTCCAGTCCCTCACTGCTCATGGCTTCCACCTCTAGTGTGGCCTGCTGTGCAAGAGTTATGTTTGTGAAAAATAGCACTGGAATGTGATATTCATACACAGTGCTCTTGCAATGAGCCTGGCTGGTAAATTGCTTGTATCTATGAACTATCAATGGTTAAGTCAACTGTCAACAATACCTAGAAACCTTTAAACCGTTGACCACCTAGGTCACAATGTGCTGTGCAAGAGTTATGTTTGTGAAAAAGCACTGTCCCAGAACATACATGAAACTGCACTTTTTACAGCAACTGCTAGATGGCATTTCAGTACCATGGAGAGCAGAAAGATTCCAAGGGCTCCAGGCAATCAGTCTGGTGAACTGCTTGTATATATCAATAATCAGTGGCAAAGTCAACTGTCATCAATACCTGGACACCTTCAAACTATGAACCACCTCATTCTCAGTGTGTTATCTAAAATGTGACAGTTAGAATTTGTTGCGGTTTCCATTTGATGTTTGGTCAACAAGTTGTCCTGAGTGGTGCAGATTAACATCTGTTTGTGCCACTTTGTGAATGCCTGGTGCAATTTAGTATAGGCCAGCGAGATCCATGTATCAAACTTTTCTGTGAAGAATACCAGAAGAATGGCATGTGTAAGATGCTAATAAAAGCTTACCTCAGGGTTGTAGATGACCTTAAACATGAGTTGAATAGAGCCCTGCTTTATTCTCTGTAGTTCAAACCATGTAGGGCCCTCCTGGTGAGATACAATATAAATTTAAGTTCCTTTTTTCCTTCTGATGAAACAGGTTCAATATTTCTGTTTTTCAACAAAACTTGTATACGGATGTCTACTGTGTCTGTACCTGAAATATTTGAAAAAGTTACCTATGGTCTCAAATTATGATAAAAAGATAAGTGGAATGTTTCTTTAGGCTTCAGGTATATTATGCAAAGAATCTATGCTCAGTGCAAAATGATGCAATACGATGTTGTTTTCAGTGCTAGATTTTGAATGAGAAACGAAGTGCAAAGTGCCTTTCTCAAGGGCACAATGCTTAGCCTGGAATGGAACCTGTGACTTTTTAGTCTTGTGTCTGCCAGCCTAGCCACCTGTCCATCCAATGCCATGCTAACCACCCACCTTAGAAAGTCTCTGGATGTCCTCCTGAGTGAATGACATGGAGCCCATGAACTCCTTCATAAAGAATGGATCTCTGTCCCACACCGTCTGTGCAGGGAGAGATAAAGGTAACGTCAACACTTTTCAAGTATGGTCACTGCAAATGAGTTTATAGATGACATCTTCTGCAAACTTAGCCTGGGTACCATCTGGATAGTAGTTTGCTCAGACGTTAATTATACACTACATACAATCGCTTTTTGCTCCAACTTTTCTTATACATGTACACTGCATAGAATCACTTCTCGCTCTGACTTTTATTATACACTATACACGGTCGCTTCTCTGATATTCCATCAGGAATTGTCCAAAGTTTGGACAAGGGCACTGATTGGTCGCTACACATGAGCGAATTAAGAAATGGGTTCAAGCGCTCATTCAAACAGGTGTTCCAACACCCCATACGCCCTCCATCCACTTGTGTGAGGGCCAGTTGTCATCAAATGAGTGCTCTAGATCCCATTCCTTAATTTGTCAGATGGGTAGCAGAGTGAACTACTAGCCAGTGGCACCCAGGCTACTGCAAACTTAGGAGATAGGTAAAAAATACATAAACGTAACTTGGAATAAAACCTGCATCATGGTCATAAGATATTTTAGTCAGTATTCATAAAGCGCGCGTGCACCAATGGTTCACTGATGTGGCAGCCCAGTACAACTTATCAAGTTGGCAACTACACTCAAAGCTATCAATCTTAAAGTTTCAACACAACCATGGCTCCCATACAACATATTTTTCCATTTTCATATATTTCTCAAAATCAGGTGAAAATCGATACACAGATGTCATTCATAACATATACCTTTTTGTGGCCTAAGTAACACGTAAAACATGTAGAACATGTCAAATTCTTGACCTTTGGATCATCAAGGGTGGGTTCCTGCTCAAACAGACGGTAAGCACCGATTATGTTCTGACATTTTAGGAAAGGTCACAAGCTGTATAGAATTTTCCACTGGCTGTAACCAAAGTTCACATCATACATCATAGTCACAGGAGATTCAATAAGTGACTACCGGGAGTACAGCCGGAACATTACATGTTAAACTTGAAAGGAACAATGGGATTATCCTTCAAGGAGTTTTTGGAGTGCACATCTTTCTAACCATCAAATATTGATTCTATGTGATGGTATTGATATAAACAGTATATCAGGGTTGTAGCCAGCGTGAAATCATTTTCAGTCCCCTTGATTTTGAATGGGAATCCTATCGAGCAACAAAGGCATGGCATGGCGTTGCGCGTCATTTCTAGGGGGTCTGGGTCCCAGAAAATTTTTAAATCAAGACCCTCTGAAACACTATTTCCTGCATTTTGAGGTGCAAATTTTGCTTGTAGACTAAACTGTTCAATGGCATCTGTTTTGGTGAAGAAGAACACATGGGTTTCAGTTTTTTTGTATCTTTACATATCAATTTTTGTCTGTCCCAGGGGACGGAATGGGGAAAACTTTTTTCAGTCCCCAGCTGCAAAATTCCTTCAAAGGACTGAAGGACAGGTGCTGGCTACAACCCTGCAATATATACATATACAATGTAGCTATGATGATGTATGACATGCATATCATTCATTTTCATTCATTATATCCAAACCTCTCCAAAGCCACTTCATAGTTTTGTCTGAAAGTAGCACTAAGGCTTAGAAAATATTAAAAAAAAACATTTGCAAAAACTAACATGAATCAAATGAAAGGACATAGATTGTTTTTGTAAATAACATATAATGTCATGCGTAAAAATATAAGTGTATGGATTTAATAGGACTATGTTTTTATATGATAATTAAGACTTTAATCAATTTGTTACTTCTTTTTGGACCTTTACCTCTACTGTTAAGACTGCAGGCTGATTTCAGCTTCTCGTGAAAAAAACTGTCTTTATAGACAAAAATTGGACCATCTTATAATTGTCTCCATGGTATTGGCATATCAAATCTCTGTTCTGTTTATATATCTTTTGAAATGATGATGTCATAATGATGACCTCTTGAACTTAAGACTCTGTTTAGTCATTGAAAAAAGACAACAGATGCTGTCTGAAACATCTGGACATTTTCAAAACTTATCCAGTTTCTTGAGTAACATCTATATTGAGTAAAACATATAATACTATTCATGCCATACCTGTGACGCGAAAACGTTCGATACGGGTGTTTTGGATGGGGCCATAACTTCCGCATCGCAGAGGTTCAAAAGGCGTATTACACGGGCTCCAATAAATCGAACTGTTTCAAGTGAGCCGAGTGCGGCGCCATAGAAAGTTCGAATACCTGATTTGGACGTTGGAACATTGCTGTTGCAACACTTTTTGTTCGAGGGCACCAAATTTGTTCAACTTCTGGCACATTTTGCATCAAAACAGGGGTTTTCTCAGGTGGGTATGACATAAATATAATACAACACGGTGTATTCCGCATCACCCTCGGTCCCAGCCCTCCCGCGGGTTGGGCTGGGACCTTGGGTGATACGGAATACACCGTGTTGTATTCTACACTCAGCACAAAAAGTTTGAAATATCAACTTCGGTTGATCATATTTATGTTGTTTCTGCATCAATTTCAATATATTATATATCTATAGAAAGCTTGCATGATTTTCTTTCCAATGGTATCAAACTCATTATCATTGTTAACTCATGGAACATACACTAGGCCTGCTAACGTGAGTGGTTCACGAAAAAAAAGTGCCCAAATTCCCCCGTTTCTGTTTAAAACTGTATCGTCCGGTTCAACTGTTGTTATGACCGCGGGTGACAATGATTCAATCAATCCTTCTATCACCTAATGTTTGGTATACAGAACATCCAAGTTTCTTTTTAACATATCTGAGTGGAGTATTTTATGAGTGTAAATTCATGGAACGAGGACTAGGCCCGCTTACGTACAGGGGGTCCTAAAGATAAAGTGCCAAAATTACTCTACTGAAGTCAATCACTCCATTCTGCTCATTTTCTTCCGTCAGTATTGACTTGTGAATGAAGGCAAGTTGAATAAACAGGACATGTCAATCAAAGCTACTATAATTACTCTTTATTCAAGCAAAAAATCTGAACCATGGCAAGAGGTGATCAATCGAGTGCTAGCCATAAGCTGTAGGAAGGCTATTCCAGCATCCAATGGTCCTTGCTCTCTGTGGACTGGTGTTGACTGTTGTAATCTTGCAGAATGGTATTTGGTCCAATATTGAAGAGGTAGAATGTTGCTCCTGGATGGAGAATGGTGTCCCTATATGTCACCACATTAATTTGCCTGGAATGATGACGAGTCTTGTTTTTCCTATGGTGGTTAATACCGCCCCACACCATGACGCTGCCTCCACCACCAAATGCCGAAAGTTACTCTTGCCTAGTCAGCGTGCGGTTCTCCTTGCCGCATCCACGCTTTGATTCTGCCATCCGACTATCGAAAGGGCAGATGAACTCTACTCAAGTGTACTAAAACCTTGTTTGTTCCGTATACCAAATGTGAGGTGAAAAGAGGATTGATTGAACCAGTGACACACGCGCCAATATCAACAGGATGATGCAGTGTTGAACAGAAGTAGGGGAATTTGGGCACTTTTTTTTCGTGACCCACGCACGTAAGCAGGCCTTGTGCTCGTTTCATGTGTTTACAATCATAATAAGTTTGATACCATAGGAAAGAAAATCACACATGCTTTCTATTGATATATAACACATTGAAATTGATGCATAAATAATGGAAATATGACATACCAAAGTTGATATTCCAAACTTTTTGTGCCGAGTGTATATGTAGCTCCCAAAACTCACAATGTCCAGTGTCTCGTTCTGTGCAGGCATGTTGATGGTGACAGACTCGTCCCAAACTGGGTTCAGACTCTTCTTGATCACCGTTGACTTGAAGAGAAGGTCGTTCTTGATCCTGACTTCACAGAACGGATCACTCAGACCTGTTCAACATGACGAAACAGAAGCATGCAATAATTGAAATAATATGCAATCTCCCATGTTATAATCAAGATTTTACTTGAACGTCTTGCTTTGAGTGTAGTTCCTCTCAACTAGTTTTGTCAAACGTTTTGCTTTGAATGTAGGTCCTCTTATCTCATTTTGCCTACCCCTTTGACAGTTAAGAGAAATGTCAAGTTAATTGTGGATCCACGTAAAGTCAGTGTCAGTTAAGACAGCTACCACAGAAGATCTCTAGTTTTCTTAATCCTTCTTGTTTTTCTTTCTTAATGATTCACTTAGTGTCATGCCTGTCCATTCCCTGACATTATCCTCACATCTTTATCCATTGTCTACCCCATTATTCTTCCCTGGACAGTTCCCTGGATAGTTTTGGCCAGCCTCAAATGAATATTATCTGTGTTCGTAACACTTCCGTTTTCTTTTCTTTGCTGTGGTTAGCTAGTAGGTCTTCATATGAACAAATCATTTGCTTGACTCTATTACATAATTCAACATTTGAAATACGGTCCAGACTGTGGTCCATACATATGGAATTCCCTTTCATCTTTCCTTGGTGCTGAACCACTGATGTTGTTGACATCAGAAACTCCAATTGAAAACTAACATATAGTCTCCATTTCTTCTTTTATAACCTAGATGAAATGCTCTGCTATGATTTGAATGCAGCTGTCCGTGTGTAATTCCAACACAACTCTCGAGATGGCTCTTCAGTACTGCATTTAGTTACTTAGCTTCTTCGTCCCTGGAGAGACACAAGGTCATGACTTTGTCTTTCCATCTGGGTCTATCCAGTATCAGCTGAGATTATCAAACTTTTGACTAGTATCCTTAGAAAAAAATTAATACTAGTTCTCCTTAATTTGTGGGGGTAACCTACATCCATTATTTTTTATTAACAGGGCATTTAGGTATATCAGGTTGACGGATAGTGCATACACAATTTCAAACTACAATACACCTAATGTATTTTGAAAAATTGCAGTTTGAAATCTTCGACCGTCAACTTGATATCAACAGATATAGGCTAACCTACCATTCATGTCTTTGGCCTCCAAGTCTTTCCCCTTCAGAATGTTCAATTCCATCAGTCCATGGCCTGGTAGATTGAAAAAGGACAGCAAAGAATATACTTACAGCAGTTGCAAACATTTCAGTCATTCTAAACTGAGTTGATAATAAAACCCCAAAGTTTTGCACAATACAAGGTACAATTCACTACATACATAAGTTACTCTTCTTGATACTAGTATTTTAAGTGAAATCATAAAAAGTATCAAAAGTTGTAAAAAGTGATACTTACCTTGACTTACCCCTGAGAGTGCATCTGGTTGCTTAAACTTTGACTGTAAAATAAAGTCAGAGTTTATCAGTAAACATGTACTGTTCATAATGTTTCCAATACTGTGTTGTTTCTTTTCTTAACTTTGTAGTTTTGAAGTTGCTAGGATTATAGCACCAACAGATTATATCTAGGGTGAGTAAAACATATATTTTTTGTACCCACACCTGACAGTTTTAATAAAGCAGCCATAAAGATTGCCTTTTATTGAAAAATATGCAATCTTTACGCATGCTTTACGGTATGCTCAAAGATTGAATTTTTCGGCCAGTGAGTCCAATTGTACCATATGCATTTTAAAGGCAATTTATGGATAAAGTACAAGGGCAATGCTGAAACATCTATGAATGTAAATGAGTTGAGATACACATTTCCTTGCAAGCAGCTTAAGTAAGGATTTGTCATATTGAAGGTGGCACAACAGCAAGCGCTGATATGTACAGGGGGATTTCATGCATTTGCAAGTCATCTTGACATCAGTGTGTTGTCAGGTGTAACAAGGTGAAAGAAAGTGAGAGAAAGCGACTGTGCGTGAAGAAAAAAATGATGCATTAGCAAATAAAACAATAAAGAAACATTGCTACACAGCTATACCAAGGATCTATAATTGGTATCAAATTAAGAAAATATCAGAAAGAGCATGATAGAAAAGTACAGCCAAGGAAAGGTACAGAGGGGAAAGTGTTAGTAAGGACAGAGAGAGAATGTACCTTCTTGGTTTCAAGCTTACTCCCAGCTTGGCAAGGTAGCTAACATACAGTCACAGAAAACAATACAAGGCATACCACGTCGTCATGAGAACAACATGATTGTGTACATTTCGTCCTGCACATACCACTAGAGCACTATGTAAGTGGTTGTCTGTACTTGTTACCTCCATGGAAAATGGAGGTATAGATTTTGGTTGCATTTGCTTGTGTATGTGTATGCTGGAACACGCTATAATTCGATATACATATATTAAAATTTTCTGATATTGTTTTAAAAAACAACGTATTGTTAGATTTCTTCTACACTACATAAATATTATTTTTTCTTTTCTTTTCCTTCCTTCTCCTTTATCTCTCTCCTTGGTGCTGAAATAATTGGTGTGACGACCTTCGAATGTTTCAAAACGACTAAAAGTTCCGAAATTGTTTTGAAAAACAAAATATTGTTAGATTTCTTTCACACCAGCTGAATAATGTTTTTCTTTCCTACTGTTTTCTATATCTCTCTCCTTGGTGCTGAAACTATTGGTGTAAAAACCACACCTTCCCGTGGATATTGTTGCAAAATAACAAAGATTTCTTTGTCACTGCAGACACAACCTATTGTTTTTGGTTTCCCTGTCCTTGGTGCTGAAGACATTGTTCTTGTAACTACCACAACTTCCAAATGATATCTAAACAGACAACCTCTGTGTACTGGCTCCAGTGGTATGTGAAGGGGTGTTAGTCGACCTGTGGTATCAGGGGTAAGCGAGTTATGTGACAAGTTGATTGGATTACCAAAGACAGCTGACGTCCAGGTGCAGGCGGGAGATGCAGTTTATCATAAGCAGGAGGGGCAAAAGCGAGAAAAAAAGGTTCAAGTAACCATATTACTAACCTAATTTCACAATTAAAACAAATGTATTCCTTTGCTAAACAATATCAGGTCCTCATACATGTGTACTTTAAGATCCACAATTATTATAAACCAAAGAAATTCTGATGATTTTAAAGCAATGCGCAAAACATCTTTCATAATCACAATCATAGCAGAAGAGGACTTGGCCTAAATTTAAAGTGTGTGCTATCCTTGTTAACTTTTATGACAAAGTAAATAGAGAATTGCTTGCTCAAGAATATTCATGCTGTTATTGACTGTATGCGTTCAACAAAGGGGGATGATAAATATCTAGAGGAACAAATGAAGCAAATGAAGGGCATTACACAAGGAAGCAGTAGTCAGATAGGCACTGCTTGAGCAGACAGTCTGACTGCAGGAGGCTGGGTAAGATTGCATTATCAGTAGGTACTAGTATGTGCATTTAGATGTACATCTTACCATGGATGCCATGAATCGTCTTTTCTGTTTGTTAAAGCTGCCAGCATTCTCTATGTCTGACTCACTCTCTCGCTGTGTCAGACGGTCTGAAAGAAAGACAAAAATAGAACCATTAGCTCTAAAAATTATTCTGACCAAACAAAATTAAAGAAAACTGATTTCTTTTTTAAAAAACTAGCTTGTCTAAAAATTCATCTATTGTGTAGATTTTATTTTTGAAAAATTGCTTGTTTGGATATTGATCTATCATGCTATTTTCATCATCAACAGTCATATATTGCAATGCCAAGACAGTAATTCAGCCCTCAGGCTGCAAAAGTAGTGATGAAGCTACAACAACTACTGCTCCACAACTGATTAAAAAATGTCTTATTGCAGTCTGTAGGACACAGATCCCAAGAAGCAATGACATTGGGAGAGCCTTAGGGAGGGATTTACACAATTACAATATGCAGTAAGAGTAGCAGTTTCCACGTAATGGGCTCATCAGAGCAGCAAGATTATCTCCTCCATGTAAAGTCACCCCAACAGATGTACTGTAATAGCCTTTCCAATCATGGGCCTGAGCATTGTGTGAAACAATCCTGTAACATGTAATACTATCATTTACAAGCTGAATTACTACATTTGGTTGGAGCAGACCAGTTAGAAAGTTCTTGTGTAAAAGAGACATGATAAAGTCACAGAAGAACTGCATATCATGCCATAAAACTGCACATTGGTGATAAAATTAGTTCTCACTATACAGGGTCATCTGAAACAGTGCAGGTTACGGCACAATCTTCCAAGGAAATAAGCTAACATCACAGCAGACAAATGTACCGGCTGGTTGTACAGTGATTTCAGAAAGACCACACAGTGAATAGACAACTATAAAAGTTTCAAAATGGAAATACAGTATTTCTAGAAATGTTTGCAGTAGTTTTATGTTTACGGGTGAACCCTTTACTGCAAACTTACAACCACCAGAATTTTCATAAATGCATAGTATGTCACTGCAGCTTAAAACTAGACACTTCATTTTTCGTCAAGGCACTTACAGTATTGTCCTACAGGAATTCTGAACTTGAATGATGATGATTGGTTTATTCAGGAAACATATACACTATGTACAAGGCCTTGCAGGCAGCCTCAATTACCTGAATTATGCTTGTGCATATACCGGGTATAACATGATCACACTTACAATTTTGCAAAAAAACTAATTTAAAAGCTTAATTACAGAATTAGTTTAAAACTCAGTATATAAACAGAATACATGATTGCCTGATAGAGTGGCACACAATAGTAGTGTAGCTGTTCGAATGTCCAATTTCGAATTTGAACCAGCCTAGATAACGTGTTTCAGATCTAAACTAGAATATGCTCCATAACATCTTAAATAGAAAATAACATAACAATCCTATGACCTCTTATCGCTTAAGTAGTTCTGAATATCGACAAGAAATGTTGTTTTACCAATGAAAGAAGTATATTCACCTAACCAACATGTACTTGACATTCAACCTTATGTCCTTCAATACCCTTTCAGTAATTGCATCTAACCAGCTTTTTGTCAGCTCTTAACATGTTGTATCACCAATGCCCCTTAATAGACCATTAACAAGACTGATCTATATGGTTAACACATTTCCTCTGGGGAAGCAATTTACAAGGCTTCCCTTTGTGTATAAATCTCTTGTTAACCTTTCCTTCTTAATGAAAACTGATTGCGACCTCCACTTAAAGTACTTTCATAATGTTTGTGCCCACGTTTCTTTCGTGTGTATGCTGTAAGATTAGTTTTGTACATAAAAGAAATTGAACGAGAACACATTTGGGGCTCCAAATAGTAAATGGGTGTGCAATGGGGTGCCAGAAATAGCCGTTTACGGGACCATCAAGATCTGATGAGCGTAAAACTTGCCAGCGGAAGGGCAATCATTGCATGGAATGGCTCAAAAGTCGTGTCACGCTACAAGATTTATTCTTCTCACTCAGTACTTTGCTGAGTTTGTGGAGGGGAAAACTATCAAGCATTCAAGCTAAAGAGCAGTTCTTTGAAGTACAAGTTACGCTGTCAGCCACAAAGAAATTGGATTTTGTGCCCAGCGAGCAATCCATAGCTATTCATTTCAGTGGAAAATTGAAGAAACTTTATGTAAAACTATTGACTGACAAAGGTGTACTACATATTGTACCAGATGTTTTCTTATGACCTAAAATTAATTTTCAGCCCAAGAGAATTCTAATATTCAGCTATTGTATTGTTACAGCTTCAGAATCAATAAATTCATTTTAGTCGTTAAGTTGAGAACCATATGCCAGCTGTAATGGTACTAATAAAACATTTTCCTTATTGATATGCCAGACAGACATTTATAGTAAGAGTAGTATTGCTACTGTACCAGTGTTTTGCCTGAAGTTGTGTTTGCTAAGTTCAATCTTTGCAGATCTTGAATATATGTCCACATCAAATCACATCACAACTCAATCTACATTTTTACATGTAACCCTAATCCGCACGTTACCTACATTCGTTGTTGTTAAAAACGAGGTATTTAGGGATATCAAGTCAACGGTGGGTGGCTTAAAGCTGGGATATATCAAAGATATCGCAATTAGAAACCACTGTTTGTCGAACCATGTCCCTACTTAGCCAGTGTTTTTAAAAACAATGAAAAAGCATTACATCATAAGTGCAATGCCGTAAATGTCAATGTACATGTATTTTGTTTCACATATGATTTGATACATGCAAGTCTATTTCAACACAACTGAATCTGATTATGTATATTACGTAACAATTTCTCAGATAGGAAGTTAACTTACCGACACACTTTGCGACAGATCCCACCGGCCTGAAGACCACAGACACAGTGATGGAGCCCATATCCGCCACCCTGTCCCCCACCCCGTACCCCAGGGGCATCACCTTCCTCAGGGTGCAGGATGGGGCCTGCATGGGGGCACAAAACATCAATATAAACATGGTCACATATGTTGTGCAATCATCATATCATTTGTAAAATTTGTAGGACACATGCATAGCTGTACAATGATCTCACAACGTATATGTATGTGACCGCTCCCAAAGGAACAACCTATGAAAAGTGAATTTCAAAGTGACTTAACTAGTTTAGAGCTGCTCTTTCACTGGTTGAGACAGAATATTTA
Source organism: Branchiostoma floridae (assembly GCF_000003815.2). Classification (NCBI taxonomy): domain Eukaryota; kingdom Metazoa; phylum Chordata; class Leptocardii; order Amphioxiformes; family Branchiostomatidae; genus Branchiostoma; species Branchiostoma floridae. The sequence continues at coordinate 24,243,713 of NC_049979.1, forward strand.
CAGTCTCATTAATATTGTACCAAGGAAATCCCCATGGCTCATTTTTAGTAGACCATGGCTTAACCTGCCATCCTAAGGATTGCAGCCCTTTGTCATAGAATGCATGCCAAGTGAGCGACAACAGCTCTTTGTCCCTAGGAGGGTCGCTAACCACTGGATGGATTACGTGTGCTGTAAAATTTGACAATGCTTCAGGAATAATTTCTTTAAATCAAAATTAGAACTGCTACTGGTCTGAAGAGCTTGGACTAATACTCCCAATAGAAAAGGTGGAAAAAGTCTCTTTTATCAAATATTAGCAATGGCAGCCTATTCAATTTGGAACTATCTGTAGAAAGATTGACTGAAAACTAAAGAAGGGACTCTGAATTGAAAACTATATCCATTTGACAGATGAACTAAAAAGGGAAAATTATGATTCACACATGTTGTGTTAGACATACTGTCTAGTAAAGATTGAAAGGTTGACTATCAATATAAGTAGACTTGTTGATTTGTAGACCTGTGGACCTGATTGCTTCATTTTACAGTCAATTTACTTCTACCAACCAAATGTACCCATAGGGGTCATTTAAGGTGAGCATTACAGGTGTACAAGCCTCTAGGGTACCTGTTTTCTCATCTATTCCAGTGGAAATAAAGGAATTTTCAATGACACCATCCTTTAAGCTATTTTCCCGGCAGATTCCTTCTACTTTCTACAAGTTGCTACTCAATAAAAAGTGCAGTTTCTAGCAGAAAGTGAGTGTGTGTGAGTGACAAATGATAACATCAGCCAATAAGGCTTTTGTTGGATCATTTTCTGTTCATCAGAGTCTTAGCCAAAATAGGTCAGGAAGAAATCAAGTTGCCCTCAAGCACAAAATGTAGATTTGTTCATCTATAATCAAAGCTTCACCTGGCTGACAGGAAGTCAATTTAAGATCAGATTTTTGACTTATCTGGTACAAAAATCTAAATCCCTAAACCAGCTGTGTCATAGATTTTTGAGACACATGCCATTAGAACATCTTTTGTTCCTAGAGGCTTCTTTATCTAATCAGACACACAGATAATGGTGGTTGAATCAGAAGGCAAAATCTCACCAGTTGCCTCGTCCCCTTGGCAATCTTTATCGCACAGCTTCACAGAAACCTTAAGCTACTGTACAATGGCAGTGTTATCATTTTTCATGTTAACATACTATGTAGGTTCAACTTTGTATTCTGTAATTCTCAGACGACTGTAAGTTTCTTCCAGTTTCTTATGTGTGTGTATGACATTTTTTTAAACAAAGGGCATAACATAAGGCCATGTTGATTTGATATGGATGACATCCTCTGGGCACCCCTTAAACTGATGCGTGCAAATAAAACAAAAAGCATGTCCCAAAAGTTGTCCTTCATTGTGGAATCTAAGTGGTCACAGCATACAGAGTATGGTATACCAAATAATAGTATTAATCTTTTTACATTTGTTCTTTCGCATTAAAATTTTCTTCTTTAACTTTTGAAATGACTTTATTTGGCATTCTGTGACATAAGTATCTGTTTACCGACATTTTTCTGCAATACACAGCACATACTTTCTCATTTTACAGCTGCTTTGTACGTTTTACAGTATGGTTGAAATATTTTTTTTAAACAGTCAAAAATTGATGCACGCACAGTTGTCATCCATATGATAAAATCAACATTGCCTAGAATAAATGTCAAATAAAAGAAAGGGTTCTTTGTTACTGACCTGGGCCAGAGATAGGCTGCACGATCCCAAGAAGTCGTCATTGCAGAACTTCCTTCCGTCCCAGTCATATACCAGGAAGGACAACGTGATCTATGGAAGATGTTTTGATTACACGGACTTCAACGGATAACCACAAGGTCCAAGCAAAATGAGAAAGATTTGAAAGTCTGTGATGTTGGAATGACTGGTCATTGCTTTGAAGGGCATCTCAGGTCAAATGGCTGGATGCCATTGTAAAGTCACTGCCATGTGTAGTATTACACAAATACATCACTCTACAGGTACTGGGTTCTTATATCACATTTGTACGTACTACAATTTATTGTACGTGTAACTAGGTGATGTTAATATGCTGCATAGTTATATTTCAGCCATACATAGTATGGTGAAATATATTGTATTCGTAATGTTTCTTTCTTTCTTTCTTTCTTTCTTTCTCCTGTCAAATCTTCAAAGTGATTCATCTCCGCCGTTCCTGGACCGAATGACCTGAAATTTGGCACAGGGCTAGAGTGGGCCAATACCTTGATGCTTTTTTCTCAGTTTTTTCATATCTGCCTCTAAAATGATTTTATTGAGATTTTTTGGTCAATTTTAGACCAAAACTGTATATTTTGGCCCCTGTACCCTGGTATTACAACCAAATGAGCTGAAATTCGACAGAGATGTGCCTTGATAATGCCCCCATATAAATTCGATAACACTTTTGGTGTACAGTACAACAAAATGCTTATTTTTGTGATTTTTTGACCAATTTTTGACCAAAAAAGGACACTTTTGGCCCCTGTACCCTGGTATTCCAACCAAATGAGCTGAAATTTGACAGAGATGTGCCTTGATAATGCCCTCATATAGATTCAATAACACTTTTGGTGTACAGTACAACAAAATGCTCATTTTTGCGATTTTTTGACCAATTTTTGACCAAAAAAGGACACTTTTGGCTCCTGTACCTTGGTATTGCAACCGAATGAGCTGAAATTTGACACAGATGTGCCTTGATAATCCCTTCATGTAAATTCAATAACACTTTTGGTGTACAGTGCAACAAAATGCTTATTTTTGCGATTTTTGGCCAATTTTTGACCAAAAAAGGACACTTTTGGCTCCTGTACCCTGGTATTACAATAAAATGACCTGAAATTTGGTATAGATAGGCATTAGATACTTGGTAACAAGATTCAAGTAACATTTTTGACATAAACGACTTTAAAATGATTAATTTTGGCACTTTTCTGAGGGGAAATTTGTTTTCTTTTGGCCTCCTGACGTGACCTTCCGTGACCCCGCAGAGAGCCACATCTGTGCGCGTCAGCCGGAGAGTTAATTGAATCAAAGACCTAGCCAATCAGCGAAGAGGAGGCCAAAGGCTAATTAATATTCATAAGCGGGGCCTCATGATCCCGTATATAGCAGTGTTCCCGCCAGGGGGAGCGAAGCCCGCCTAAGGCTCTCGCACTATTCAGAAGGCTTTATATTGTATCAGTTCTTAGGGGCATATCTATGATAATCGCAGCAGTCACTTAACTTCTCTTCAGGAGTTTAGCGTAACACTATTTCAGGTCAAACCGTCAAAGGCAACTAAAAACAAACTTTAACGTTACTGAGTTCAACAGTACTTATAACTTGTTATCCGAAGTTGAAACGCTAGCGATGGTATTTTCGCTGCGCTGTTAGCTCTGTGCGACTGTTGTTGACGGTCTTATAACGGTATATTTTTGCACCCCTGTACCCTGGTATGAGTAACATTTGGTATAGATAGGCATAAGATAGTTGGTAAAATGATCCAATTAAAATTTTTGGCATAAAGTACTGTAAAAGGCTTAATTACAGCACTTTTTTAGGGGAAATTGGTTTTCTTTCGTTCTCCATGCCATGACCTTTCGGACGTTCACCCCACAGAGCCGACATCTGCACCTGCGTCTAGCCGGCAGGAAGAGTTAATTCAATTAATGGTTCAGCCAATCAGCGAAGAGGAAAGCGAAGGCTAATTAATATTCATAAGCGGGACCACACAATACGTTAACTTGAAGACTCAGGCCGTACAGACTTCTCGCCAGGATTTTTTCAAAGCGTCGGACAGGGGTCCGGGGGCCGCCAAATGTCCCTGGCGGGGTCCAGGGGCAGGGCCACTGTGGGGGGGACCCAGGTGGGAGAAGCCCCCCCCCGGAAGCTCTTGCATTTTAGACTATTGAGAAGGCTTCTTTTATCAGTTTTTTTAGGGCCATATCTACGATAATCATAGCAGTCAATTACTTCTCTTCAGCAGTTTGACTTTAAAATATTTCGGGTCAAAGCTTCAAAGACAACTAAAACCTCATAAACAACAAACTTTACTTAGCTCAACAGTATACAAAAATATTGTACGGGTTGCCATCCTTAGTTGAAGCGCTTATTTATAGCGCTAGTATCTTCGCTGCGCCGTTAGCCGCCGTGCGACTTTTGTTGACGGTCTGGTATCCCTACGTCGCCGCCTCGCTGATATTCCCACGGACATGTTTCAAGAAAAATACCCAGCAAAAAACGCTGTTCTGCGTCAAATTCTATTCTATAAAACATGTGGGACTCAGTGTTACAGTCTAAATATTTTGTAGAAGCACCGCTGTAGGAAAGAAGGTCCAAGCAATGTAAAACATCACGTAGCATGAAGTTCGCTGTCAACTGGCACACAGCACATGACTGTTTGAAACTCTAAGTCTAATCAACAGCCGTGTTTGATTGATAGCCGGCGGTCCTTTGATGAAGTCGGCGAAAGGTGCGTTAGTTAGAAAATCTGCGTTTAGTTTTGATACGTAATTATAAGTTAGACAGTGGCGAGAATGATTATTTTCTCATCAATATTTCTCTTCAGAATTATTTGAACTTAATTGTACATCTAAACAATTGGCTTACCTGTGCATTGTTTATATGAGTAAAGATCAGTGTACTGAAATCATGTGTAACGTATGGCTCCTAGTCAATAGATCAGCATTTTCTCTATAGTGACCACCTGTCTATAGTGGCCACATTTCCTAGTGCTGTTGTTGTTTGACATAAACTTTGAACATTTAAATTGTAAGTAACTTTAAACTGCCAGAGCTTCAGTCCAATAAAACACTCTCAGCGCCAGGGTATGAACAGACTGACCAGACAGACGAAAATAAATCCTCGAACAAGGTTCAATCGTATCTTCCGGGTCTGGCAGGAAGTTGTTAAACTAAAATAAGAATAGGCTCGATGGCTGATTGCATACAAAGTAAAACAGTTTAACAGTTTTACAGCTTGAAGAAAACAAACGCTCCTACAGTACCTGCACCTGCTTGATAATTATTAAATCGTATGCCCTTCTTGAATAAAAAAAGTTCACTGCAATAATAAGTGTACCCACATCACAAGGAGCTTATACTTTTTTAAACTTACACCTAGTTATCGTACTGAAAATTGTTAATGACATTACATGAAGTCATTCAACAATTTTCAGTCATGATGAAAATTTTCTGAATGGAAGGTGTGATTATTGTCATTTTCTGAAAAATAGAAGCAAGCTCTGTTTTTACCTGGAATCAATTCACAATACCAGTCCACTTTGGGGGATAATGTACTGTTAAGAGGATGTTCCATTTTTGCGCAGGGGTGATTTGGAACAGTCCAATGTTGCGTGGGAAGGGGTATGGCTGAAATATGCTGTATTTGCTCTTAAGCAAATGTCGGCCTTTCTAGTTTTATAATTCTTTTTCCAACCCAACAGGGTGTTAAATTGTTACAGTAACTGAACATGTAATGTCATCAGTCCAGAGAATGGCTACTCTACTCTACTCATGCTCTCTTGAACATGCAATCATCCCGAGTTTAACATTACCCATATATATAATATGTAGTAGACGGGTGTAAATAGATGTTATGAATCTTTCCAAAATACAAAATGTAGATAGACATTAAAGAGGCTCCACAATAACTTTGGAATTCCACTTTTCCCATTTTGAAATGGGCTTATATTTTCAATATAAAAGCACTTGGTGAAAAGTCTTTACATATGATTGACAAGTATGATGTACAGTTGTGAAATATGATAGTAACTTTCATGAATATTCATTTTGAAAATTTTCTTCCTGCAGGAAGTCCTGCAGGAATTCCTGCAGGAAGCGTTTTTCCTGCAGGAATTCCTGCAGGAAAAACTTTTTCCTGCAGGAATTCCTGCAGAAATTTCCTGCAGGACAAAGGTAAATTCCTGCAGGAAGAATGTTTTCTGCAGGAATTTCTGCAGGAATTCCTGCAGAAATGACCTTATAATTCATATCTAAAGCAATAACACTAAGGAGTTCTTATCAATTTGATTTTTTTCATTTGTTTTGAAACTGTTAAACTGTGCCTATTGCATTAGTTGTTTATCAGACCTGACTGTGAATATATAGTGAAATATATTCATACATAATAGAGGGCCTTGTATCCGCAGGGCATGAACAAGATAAATCCATTTTTTTATCCAAGTATGTTCCATGGATGAATGTGTTAAGAATTCATTGAATCGCATTCTGAACTTGACAACTCTCTGGCAACTAAACTTCAAGGGCATGAAAAAGCCTGGCATGTTAGGGTGCCCTCCCCATAATTACATGTATACTGCCTTCAATATATAAACTTTTTATAAATATAAAAGTAGACTTGTAAACTTCAGTTGAAGTTTACAAGTCTACTTTTGCCATTTTGTCAAGTGCTAACATTTTCAATATAAAACTTAAGCCAAGAAGAATTTTCTGATAGGAATTCCCACACCGGCCATAACAATGCCTGCATGAGAAGAGGCAACTAGAACTTGGTTTCAACAAATGTGTTCCCTTCTGGCACATAAGCTGTAATGTAACCATCAGCCATCATGCAATCCTTCTGAAACTGAAAGGGGGGTGCCCATGACAGCGGCTATTTTACACGAGGCTGGACGGTCATACATTTACCCAGGATCTATTGTATGTCCTTTTTACACACAGAAGAAATTGTATGACCACAGACATACCACCTAGTTGTAGGCCTCTGTTGTATGTATGGCCCTTTCCTCATCCATAACTCCTGAGGTAAATGCTGTAAGATTCATCAAGAGGCTCATGTATAGGTGTCATAATAACCTCTCCTGCCCTTTCCTGCCCATCTCTAAAGAAGCCATGATTATCTACTGGTGTAAACTAGCAAGTACAATGCATGTACTAATTTGTAATTCAGGTCATCAGAGAAGTGAAAGACAGTCTCAATTGGGTGAGAAGTATAGTTAATGATCTCATACTAGTATATGCCTTCCAGACTACAAGGGAGTTTTTAAACAAGTTCTGAGCAAGGATGTTATAAGGAATTGACTGACCTGATCTTAATATTGCAGAAACCTCAGGATAGATAAGCATAAAAGTTTATCTGAGTTGGTACATTACATTACAAGGGAAAAACTGTTCTCTAACTCTGGTAAGTAAAATTCTCTCATCAGAAACTTTCCTTCTGAATCATAGTCAATGTGCTACTATTTGATAGTCCTGCATTTATTCTTGGCCTGTTGCAAATGCCAGTTATATATAGGAGGGTAGGAGGTGCGGAAGTGGGAATTATAGAGGCGGCTCGAGGGGTAGAAATTATACAGAAAAGGTTGCAAAAGACCAACAAAATAAAATAATTGATTCATCTTCGTATAGATAACTCACAAATTAAAGTTACACACAAAGTATGAGTCAGTTGGCCATGACATGTTTAACAGCCTATGTTGTGCTTACACGGCTGTGGTGTTTTCATTAAATGAACTCCTCTGTTTGAATGCTCCTTTCATGCATGCATTGAAATACAGTACCAACGTGGCCAAGGATGAAAGGTCCTTGGTCAGCAACCTGAGATTTGTTTGATCTCATTCTGGTCCCTCTTTTCAACCTCCTTGATCTGGTTGGTCATCTTTTGATCATCATAAGATATTAACACTTGAGTATAAATGGGATGGAATGCCATGAAGTTGTTATGCTTCATTGGCAAGTTTGTTCCAGAGAATATTTCATAATCTAAAATTGGGCCTTGTAACATAAGCCAGGAGCTTGCTTCCTCTAGTTGAAAATTCAAGTAAGTATGCGCTATTGTAATGCGGGTTCAAAGTTAGGTCAGCTATTGTTCTAAAGATATGCAAATGATGCTGGTGTCCAATTAACAATTAGCAATAATCCAGGTCCAGGCTACCTGTAACTTGTAGTGCTGAGGATAAAAGGCCTTCAATTTTCAAAGAGATTCGAACTCTGGAACTCAGAGGTCCATTATTAATAGAAGAAATTTCAGAAGAATTACAGAATTTCAGAAACCTATATATAAAGTTCACTATAACACTAATATTTGAATTTAAAATGGTTAAACCAGTAGGGTAAGGTTGTCTTCAATTTAGGGCTAAACTATGAACAATGTTTCTTAAAGTTTTGTGAAAATTTGATGGTCCTTTTAAAGAGCTTAAAAATATGTCCACTTTAGCTAATAGACTGCTCAAACCAAGGAGGTTTAGGAATGAAGTCAGCACCTCTGTGCCTTTTCAATCCAGCTGTGCCTTGCTGCCAGTTTGCCCTTCAAGCTGTGTTAAAAGTAAACAACTGCTGCTGGCTATCAGACCCCCTTCTGTCAGTAATGACCATGATAAAATCAGACCCGAGTGCTCGAAAATAAAAGCTGGTCCTTCTAGTTGTGGGACTGCTATGCTAGTTTCAAAGTTGCCAAACTCCCTATTACTTTGTAAATGCCAGGGAAGTGACTCGAGTGAGTTTGCCATGGAAGGGTTGTCACCCTAGGCCCTGCCCTAGATATAGAGGAGGCTCTACACGTAGGGTTATCTCCAAGCAGATCCTGCATGGCATAAGACAGCACATAAGCTAGGGGAAGGAGTTTAGCCGGCAGAGGAGTAAATTGGCCACGCGTGGAGATTACTTGTAGGGATGTGTTGAAAAGGACAGTGCTCTGAGTGCTGTACAACAAGCTAATCATTATTACATACAGTTACTGTTTTCTGACTTACGCTGGGCCGGCCAGTTTGGTTTGAACATTGATTGGTTTGGGAGGGAGTGCCAGACTTAGATAATTATCGTAAATCAAAATGTCTCTTTTTTAATATTCTACATCAAGGACGTTACATCAGAGGTAATCCATCCCAAAAGTAAATTTTCAGTTTTCTGTCATTCTGAAATACCACTGACCAAGTAAGGAAGGTTGTCATGATAAAGCCACTCTACAACTTAGTACAAGCAGAGGTTTGGCTCCGGCTGTTTTTTTAACGTTTTTTTTTTAGTCATTTTTATTGGGCTTTCTATTTTGTATTGTATCTTGTATTGTTTGGCTGGCGTACTTCAAGAAACATGACAAAATAGAAAGCTCAATAAAAACGACTAAAGTGAAACGTCAAAAAACAGACGGAGCCTAACCTCTGCTCGGAGAGTAGATAAACCCTCGTTGTGCTGACTGAAGCCCAGGACTTATCTCTGAGCAAGACACGTGTTAGGAAGAAAGTCACCACCTGGGGTTCTTGGACAGTCCCTGTGGGATACTTGATAATTGCACATGTATCCTTTGCAATTGTATTAAGGACAAAAGCTGACCTTGTTTGAACCTGCATAACAATAATTACTTGAGGATTTTTCTCTCTGGCCTGACAAAATCACCTAAAAGGAGGGTCAACAAGCCAAAAAAAGGCATGGTTCTAAGCCATAGTGGAAACACTAGCAATATCCATCTGTCACTTGCCAACAAGCCCTTTAAAGTTTAAGCTGTGTCTTTTCAACCAGCACAGATTAACAACTGCTTGGTCAGTTGGTGTCTATCAGACCCCCTTCGGTCAGCATTCATGGTACCAGACCCGACTTTGTGGATATGAACAAGGTGTGAATTGTCTTGATTTGCATAGAGCCAACAAAAAGTGGCACATGGAAAGATTGCTCTCCAAGCAGAGGTTTGGCTCTCGGCTGTTTTTAACATGCTTCAAGGAGGTTGTTTTCAACCTTCTTGCATGCTTTTAGGCATTTTTGTCAAGTTTTTCTATTTTAATATTGTACCGTTTCCTTCATGTCTGCTGGCCAAGGCCTTTAACACATCAAAAACAGCTGGAGCTGAACCTCTGCTTGGAGAGTATGAAAGATAGAATCTCTGTGTCACGCCGGTTACTCTCCAAGCAGAGGTTGGGCTACAGTTTAGGCATTTTTCAACTTTTTGTTTGGCTTTTAATTTGTACTGTGTTCCTCCTGTCCATTTGCGCGAAAAAAAAAGTGCAAAATAGGAAGTTTGACAAAAACGCCTAAAGCACGTCTGCTGGGTAAAGTTTCGGCAGATGTTGGATGTATGATATTCTTCTATAGGGTCTGGCCCAGGCAATGTCAAACAATGAATCTTAATTGTCTTGAGGAGGCAGTAAAGGTTAACACGCCTTCTCACATGCTGAACCACATCGTGAGGATTGGCTTGGAAGAAGTCGGCTTGAGGCCATCTTTCCCACTGACACAGAAGTGCAAGGTCTTTCACAATCTTGCACTTTTGAAACACAAGAGGCAAGTAGTAGTCTCCTGGCTCCCAGGATTTTAACCCGGGCCCACCAGCTCACGAACCTAACACACTAACCACTCAGGCTATAAGGTGACAAACCAGACCATGTTAGACTGTCTTACTGAAGCTGCATTCCTTCATGGACTTTCAAATGCCTTCAAACACATCATGTTTCTTAATATTGCCACTAAGTTTCCTCTGGATCCCCTGATCATCCCAAATATATATCAAGATTTGGCTGCCAGAAAAATAAAAGATTTTATGATTCAGAAACGTGGCTGAAATATCAGATTCATGTCTGAAAACGTTCACTTTCCTCAGTGACGCCACAAAGTATGACCCCACGTACCTGGATGTAACCTGGATCCAAGCTTTAAAAAAGCATAAAGTGAGAAGTTGTCTGGCTATAGTGCTGTGCACAGCACTGCCTAATTTCCCATTTTTCCAAATTCTGAGGTTGCCATTAGTAGGTAGTCCAAAAGTGTTGAGCCCGATCAAGTTGGTGAGATC
>NC_049979.1:24254552-24254783 GCF_000003815.2 Branchiostoma floridae
ATGAAAGCTTCTTGATCTGACTTGAATCCTGTAATCCATCCCCAGAAGTGAATTTTCAGGTTTCTTCAACTTTAAAGTTCTAATCTGAAATTTTCTTTGCCTGACCAAGGACGTTTAATATATGAAACTTCCTTGGCCCAAGGAGGTTAAAAAAAATCATTTCAACCTCCTTGCTTGGCCTGACTGCCCACCAGGTAATCTCCAAGCAGATCTTGCTGTGGCAAATGGGAA
>NC_049979.1:24254883-24310875 GCF_000003815.2 Branchiostoma floridae
ACAGCAAGATCTGCTTGGAGATTACCACCAGGCTCTATAAAGCAGTTGTGTATAGAAATTTGACAGTGTTTTGGGAAGGTCCCTGTGGGACTTGCTAATAACTTGCTAATTTGGGAGCATGCCTTTACAATAACTGACCTCCTTTCAACCCGCATAACAATGTGCATAATTACCAAAAAGAGGAAGGTAAGCGCCTTATATACAGCCTGCCCATGTAGTAGGATTTGGAACCTAAACTGACAAATAATCTCTGGAACAAACTTTTGCCTGATGTTTCTATTCATATGAATCACTAGTAACAGCTTCATGGCATTCATGGCTTCATGTTAAATTGTTAATGGTCCAAAAGATAACTGTACTTTGTACCAGATCAAAACCCAGGTTATCATTAAGTTTGGTTATCAAAAAGTTTGTTGTTACTTTGTCGGCCTTTCAGCTTTTCAACACCTCTCTATAGCACATGCTAGCACCTGCAAGATAGTCCATAGGCCAGGACCCCAAATTTCACCAATCAATACCCTATGCGGACTGCAGTGGCAAATTATTCTTATTATTCTAAGTAGTAGAAGGCCTGTGGCATATATTTTGATGTGACAGCCATTCTGGTTTGGTAGCTTTATTCTGGCTATCAGTATCTGATATCAGCCTTCAAACCTATCAACATCTAAATGATCAGGAATTTTTTTTGTCTTAAACCAAGGAGCAATCAATAAAATCACAAAGGAGTTTTAAAGCTCTGAGCTCACTGACCTAACCTAGGCCTGGGGTAGCCAAGAGTAAAGATTACCAAAGGCAAATTAAAAGACTAAAAATCTATTCCATTAGGTTGCTGTTGGAAAATTTAGGTTAGGTCAGTGAGCTCAGAGCTTTAAAACTCCTTTGTGATTGCAAGGTAAAGGAAGGAAGTTAAACCTCCTTGGGTAAACTTAGTTTACTTCTTAATTACCAAGTTCCAACTTCCCCAACTTCCATTCATTTCTCTAATTACCTGTCATTATAAATTAGTGCATGCATTGTTGTTGCTGGATTTTAAAGGAGATTAGAGAATGGCTTCTCTAAAGATGGGTGAGACAGGGGAGGGGAAAGTGATTATCACACTCTTGTCATAAAAAGGCCTTTGTCACAATCTCAAGGACTGAAAAGTATTACAGCTGAGGAAAGGGTGTTACTGGTCAAATTGTTCTTTTAACTGATCGGATCTGGTGATGGGTGATATATCATTTCAATTAGACACCTAGAAATGCATTAAAAACAGCTGTTTAAATAGAGATTCATTAAAACACCAGTGAATGAATTTCTAGGTGTCCACGTACCCGGATTGGGACACTTCTATGTGTTATGGCATCGCATGACAGGTCAATGCCACATATATGATAATAGATGATCAATGTTGCACCCTGAGGGGTTTATTATAAAGCCTGGTTGATTTCTATATTAACCCAAAGATACCAGCGATCAGCATGGCTGACAAAGTGGTTCATGATTTACTTGTCCAAAAGATGAGCAAAATTTTTTACTATAGTTTAGAATTCAGTAAATAGTTACTGGAAGTCCCCAAAATAATTTCATCAGGTTGGTAGACCATAGGATAGGAGTTCAAATCCTTTCATCTAGAAAAAGTGTCAGTAGCATTCTGAGAAGTTCAATTTTTCTTGTTAATGTGGGCACCCTTACATGAGGGTCTGCAAGAGAGGGGGTTGTCTTGGTAGGTAATGCTTAACGGTGAATTCAGAAGGCGGAGTAGCGTTTAACGATAAATTCAGGAGGGCTGGTAATGCTTAACGGTAAATTCAGGAGTTGCAAAGCAAAACGCGCAATCCTTTCGTACAATGCTAGGATTGTTGTACGAAAAGCTGACTAGCTAATGACAATGTGAGAAGAAAAAGATGTCCAGAACCCAGAGGAATGACAGGCAATGTCAGCTGCCTCCATGACATTGCTTAGCTTGGGCAGAGTTCCCACTACAGAGGTTACGCGGGCGGCAGTAAATCCATTTTGGGGTGGGGGTAGAAGTGAACTTTTGCTGACAAAATTTTCAGCACGTGGAGCGCCGAAGGCACAACGCATCGCACCAGAGGCCTGAAAATCTTGACCCTCTGAAATGCTTTTTCTTGCATTTTAACTAAGATAAGTTAATGACATTTCCATCAATATTACACGTAGTTAAAGTTGCTGCGAGCAAGCACACCTCCCCCCCCCCCAACTCCCGGCATATTTTCATCATTTTCAACACCGCATACTCCTATGCAGAGGGAACAACTCCCATTACAGTCTCCTTCTGGCAAATGTCTGGTCCCTCTGCTTGCTTACGTTAGCTTTTCGGTTACTTTGGGCTTCGCCACAAACCAGCTGTCAGCCAATCAGAGAAGATACCTTCCAGTTTTCTAAAGGGATATCTTGTTCTAAGTAAGGAAAGTCCTATTCGTGACCGATGCTATCGTCACAACGTTCCATGCCAGGGTGGTTTGTCCGTCCGGTTCTGCGTCAAACTGAGAATAAGGTACCAATTTTGTGATCAGTATTATAGGAACTGTGGGTAGAGGGCGATCGCTGCCTCACCGAATATTACCCAAAAATATGTAGAAACCATCATCCTCTTGCTGCGGTAACAATTTCGTCAGCATGCATATTGGCAATTTCAGTGCTTAAACTCTATATTATGCATGGTACAGGTGCTAATGGAGGTACTACAAAAAATAATGTAGATCCATTTCTTTGCTGACTTCTGATCCTTTAAATGTTTTTACTTAGCTCATGGATGCTAAATGGATAGTTCTTGGGCACTCAAATTGGCTTAGATACTCATAAAACGTCAGTATTGAGGTTAAAGAAAAAATAGAAGAGGTAACTAATAGTAATTGCCACAGCTTCCGTACCTCTGAAAAATATGAGTACCTCTGAAAAAATATGAGTAACCATTGCAGGACAGGCATTTTGTTGAAGACAAGTTAATTCATAGGGCAGTTTTTTTTTTCTAATGCCTCAGGCATCTCCGGCAACATAATCAATAAAACTAGGAAAATGAAACAATAAACAATGCCTCCAATATATATCTATTTTAGACATTGAAAGTCAAGGCTAAAACAGCTAATGAAATTGGCACAGTTTAACAGTTTCAAAACAAAATCAAATGCATACAGAACTCTTCCTGTCATTGCTTTAGATATTAATTTTAAGGTCATTTCTGCAGGAATTCCTGCAGAAATTCCTGCAGAAAACATTCTTCCTGCAGGAATTTACCTTTGTCCTGCAGGAAATTTCTGCAGGAATTCCTGCAGGAAAAAGTTTTTCCTGCAGGAATTCCTGCAGGAAAAACGCTTCCTGCAGGAATTCCTGCAGAAATTCCTGCAGGAAGAAAATTTTCAAAATGAATATTCATGAAAGTTATTATCATATTTCACAACTGTACATCATACTTGTCAATCATATGTAAAGACTTTTCACCAAGTGCTTTTATATTGAAAATATAAGCCCATTTCAAAATGGGAAAAGTGGAATTCCAAAGTTATTGTGGAGCCTCTTATTAGTGCATCATTTTTTTTTGCAGTTAAAGTACTCTGAAACTATTCCAATAACAATACATGGATGTCTAATTCATCAAATAATCTTCACTGCTTGATTTTAAACCTAATTGTTACAACATTCCATATTGATTTAATGCAACAGCTCTTACCTCTGTGTAGTTTGCTACAAAAAACTCCACACTTGACTCCCAGCTGGGATTCAGTGTGCTGCAGACGTAATGTGTGGTCTTGACCTGAAAATGGGTTACAGCATATAAGGCATGTTCCTTTTCACACAATTTATATCCTGTTTTTTTCTTTAAGCATCCCTTTCATTCTATGACATTGTTATAATTGGACTGAACAGAGAACATTGGACTAATGCTTTTGACCTTATTGAAAATGAAAAAAAAAACAAGATTTTCATGATTTTTTTAGACAATCTTGAGATCTTTTGAGACAATCTTTAGATTTTCAAGATTTTTTAAACAATCTTGAGATCTTTTGAGACAACCTTTAGATCTTTCAGAAATTCTCAAGATTCTTTGAAATTATCTAAATATTTTTTCTATATATCTAAGGCATTGAACTTTTTTGCTTTTCAACAAAGTGTGATGACACTCACAGGGGGCATTATGATCCATTGAGTACCGGAGAGGTTTCTTACAAAATATCAGATATTTGCTACAATAGTAAGCTGTAAAAGGCTACAGGCATTAGTCCAAAGTGCTCAGTCCAATGATAATCTGTTCGCTGTTTCTTTGTTTGCAGGAAAATGTGCTAAGAGAGATGTGCTCATCTTTGAAAATAACAAGCACTTCTTGGGTTGAGTCTCCCTTCAACTGCACAATTCCCACAGAGACTGATAAATGGAGACCATTTGACAGCTTTAGGAAACAGAGTCCTAAAGTCCCTATGACGTCAAACCCTTTTGTATGATGGTTAAAGAAAAAAAACAGTGTATTATGATAAGCACTTTTCTGGCGCCCGAACAAACAGCACCAATACATCAAGCATATCTTTCAGGCATTATTTTGAAAGATGACGGTTTGACAATATTCTTCCAGAACACTGGGCTTAACTGGAATCATAAGGGATCTTCAAATTTTGTCAGCTAAACTTATAAGATGACAAAATTTGAAGCTTAAGGTGATGAATCAAAACAAAGAATTGTATGACAGACGCCCTTTGAAACTTAACCATCTTGTATATTGCATGCTGGTTTGTTGAAAAACAGTATTGCTGTTCAAGCACTTTTATGGAACACCATGATAGGAAAATTTAAATTTTTTAGGCATAATATGTTGAACGATTGTTAACAGCTTGACAACATTGTTACAGAACACCAATCTTACCAACTTAACTTTTTTTAAGAACTATTATCTTAAGTATCATACTTTATCTGCTAACTGTTATCACACAAACTTTTAAGGTGCTCAATCAAAACAACTTTGGTGCCTTTAAATGCCAATGTCTATGAATTATTCACTTCCAAATCTCCTTTACTGAAGTTTCTTGATAGCATTTGCTGCTGTATTTTCCTAATCATAATTATTCAGTTGGGATTTATGTACACACCTATTAGCAGTAATCTTAATAATTCATCATTTATTTCAGTCTGTAAATTGCCTGCACATTCTTTGTTGTCAAAATTATATATTATATTGTAATAGTGATTGACATAGAAATGCAGATTTTCATTTTTGTTACCTGTATAAAGGAAACATGACCAAGATACAAAAAATTCACCAGTCTCTTCATTCCCGGAATGAAGAAAATCTAACCCACTCAAAATAACAAGGAACATCAAGGTTTGACATTAGCTGTAAGCATGATTATGCAAGACATTTTGCTCAATTAAAGTCTAATGAAACTACAGGGAATGTCTGAAGGGCTGAAGACATATGCCGATTTGCCACCTCATTATATGCAAACAAACTTACAAGTCTTTGCTAAAGCCACAACAATTTAAATAGTTGTTTCTCTGACTTTTTCAGATAAAATATAGAGCGGCAGGGACAAAAATTAATGTAAAAATTTTGAAAAAAGTCTTGATTGAACGTAAGTGTTTGCATAACAAAGTAAAAAAATATTTTTAACTTGAAAAAGGTAAACAAACACTATATGGCAAACAACCAACTTATCCTGAAATAAACAACTTAAAATTTACAATTTTCTAAAAGTAAAAATTAATTTTGTTATGTGATATCTGAATTGAATGAACCAATAGCTTTTGAATAATGAAAGATTTTATTGCAATGATAAATTTACTCATGTTGTATATTAAATAAAGGCACTAAATTAGCTATTATTAATACTAGAAAACTGTAGTATGGTTTCATTCTAATTGAGTGAGTGGAAATGTCCTGAATGGGAGGTGTTTTGAATCTTTTTTTCAATTTGCAAACAAATTGGAGCAGGTGGTAGTAATTAAATTGGTGTGGCCTAATAGTGTCATTATAATAACCGATATAACAACTTAAGAAGTTCTTACACGGCACACTACATTAGGCAGTATCAATCTATCTCTAACTCTACTGACTGTCTATGACAATTATTCAACTAAAAAATGAGAGAATGGCAATTAAAGGCCCTGAGGTTAACCGATAAAAGAATGGCTTGCATGTCAGTCAATATATTTGCGGTTTTTTAATGTTTTGATTTGGCATTGCTGCGGCACGAAAGTTACAGGTAAGGTGTTAGGGGATTGGGCGATTAGTGAAGACATCAGCCATTTATAGAATGGGTTAAAAGACTCTCTCTAAAGTAAACCAGAAAACTTGGCACCATGCCCTGTGACAGTAATGACTTTAACAGCACTCTTAAGGTGATTGGTTCATTGATCTTACTTTACAAGAACATAATTTCTAAAGAAGACTGTGCCAAGGGTAAATGGCATATGCTGATTGGGTTGTTAAACTAGATTGGTTGTTAAACTACTCACCTTTCTCTTGTTGCAGAAGACGATACAGTAGGGATCTGATAAACCGTTCCTATCCATGGAGACCAGGTCCATCCCACTGTGGATGTGCACGTACAACACTCCAGCCACTACATGTACATAGAAAATTGAGATGTTTTGACTTGATCTCAAGATGTTTTGCTTCAATCTTGAGATGAAAAATCTTCAGTTAAGATACTTTGCAAAAATCTTAAGATATTTTGAAAGTTGCTTTGAAAAAGTCCCATATCTTGAGATGTCTGGAAAAAATCTTGAGAACATTTCAAAGAATCTTGAGACTTTATTAACTATCTTAAGGTTGTTATGAAAAATCTCAAGATTGTCTAGAAAAATCTCAAGATTGTCTAAAAAAATCTCAAGATTGTGTAAAAAAATCTCAAGATTGTCTAAAAAAATCTCAAGATTGTGTAAAAAAATCTCAAGATTGTGTAAAAAATCTCAAGATTGTCTAAAAAAAATCTCAAGATTGTCTAGAAAAATCTCAAGATTGTCTAAAAAAAATCTCAAGATTGTCTAAAAAAATCTCAAGATTGTCTAGAAAAATCTCAAGATTGTCTAAAAAAAATCTCAAGATTGTCTAAAAAAATCTCAAGATTGTCTAGAAAAATCTCAAGATTGTCTAGAAAAATCTCAAGATTGTCTAAAATATTCTCAAGATTGTCTTCAAAAACCTCGTGATTCATCACAAAATCTTTTTTTTTCATTTTCAATGCTGTCTGAAAACCCATGCAGAGGGTCATTATGATCCATTAGGTAACAGAAGTTTTTCACAAAATATCTGACATGTACCTTTCAGCTGTAAATGGTCAAAAGAATTAGTCCAAAGCGATCTGCTCAGTCCAATAGCAACCCTTATTCCCTTAACTTAAACTTTAAATTCTACATTTCAGTAGGCATGTTTTAATGGCTGCATAGATGGACCCATTTCAAGGAGACTGTTTTATGGTAAAACAGTTACAGATGATGCTATTGCTATCAGCTCTACTACAGGACACTTGATGCTTTCATCAGATGAACTAGAGATACCGGAGGGTAAATTGTGCTGATTCTGACATTGCCCGGAAGATCTCATTTTGAGGTTGACTGAAAGGCACCTCCAATTTTCAGTAATGGTTTTTATCACCTTGATCTGGTTCCTCCTTGAGAGAAGTGCCACCCTCGGTCAATCCATCCAGCCCACTTGTGTTGGTGAGATTGATGGGTGGTAGGGGGGTGTACTCCATGTGTAGGAACAGTTGGGAATTCACACCTCTCTTCTGCAACACCTCTTCCACTCTGGTGAAAAAGAGAAATTCAATTAGTGTAATTTTCACTAGGCCCCGTTTTTGTTTCATTTCATGCCATTTAGCATAATGATTTTTTTAGAAATGAGAAATACAGCCTGAAACTGCAACAATTAGGAACATTATATTAGGTATGAGGCATTGCAACAAAAAGCAAATTGCATTATAGTAAAAGTACAATTTACTGCAGCTATATGCAACATAATCTCAGACCAGGTTGACCATGAAAATGCCACAGGTCGTAATTATGTCTGAATTTAACAAAAATCTATACTGCATTAATTTTATTAATGACTCGTATAAAAGTACATGACAGGCGTCAAATTGCTCCCTGCATGCACCATGAGAATCGAATCTACAGACTTCATTTCTTGTGTACCACCTGAAAATCTGTGTAGTGTCAGGCAAGGTAGTTTAGAGGGTGAAGCTCTTTTGTACTGGATTATGTTTGACCTTTGGCACCAATTCCCCACCTTGTATCATCAAGTGTGCCATGAGCATCTAAGTGCATCACAGGTATTAGTCTGACTGCGCTTACACTCTCAGCTAAGGAGCTTTCATGGTCTTAGGGTCTGGGTGAAGCATTAGATCAGGTTATGCAGTAGCCTAGGACCTGGCTTAAACCTTTACCCTGACTGTAAACTTACTGTAACAAGTTCAGTGATTGGGGTCACCTTCAGCGTTTTCACTCCTCTCACTATGAGTTGTCGGCATTCAAAGTTTGCCTTTGCCTGGGTTGCAGTAATGATATATTGCATGAAGTTGTGTGGCCCAAGGGCTATTGAAATGGAAACGGATGCTGCCCTATGGTACAGGAAGGACTTAAACTTAAAAGAAGTTCCTTGGGACTTATTTTCCCTTGATGTTCACCACCTGGTTATCAGCCATGATGTATATGGTTGAAGGACACATTCCTTCTAAGGTCATGCCTTTCTTTGGGTTGACTATTAGCCAAGTTTGCGCAGCCCTTTTGTTGGAATTGAGTCAATTGACCTTGCAGCTTCCTGTTGACCAATGATGGCAGGCAATCAGCAACTAGGATCCATTTCTACGATAGAGGTGGAGGTCTCTCTGGTTCTGCCATCATTCAACTTAGAAATACCGAACTGAACCCAATGGTACAAGGCTCTTTTCTAGGCGATCGAAAACAGAAACTATATTTTCTTAGGTATGACTTTCAGGATCAATAGTTCAGTTCAGTTCAGTTTATTCTCATCTGAGGTGCCATTAACAATGTCCGACCAGGCATCTCTATCTAGCATGGCGGCTAGCAAGTTGTAGTCCTTTAAACCAACCTCCTCCTCCAAAACTTTCTTAAGTGTCAGGTCCGGTCGTCCCCCTTTTCTCTTTGCGTCAGGTTGACCCAGAGGAGAAGTTTGGCGGCCATCTCCTCATGACGTGGTACATGGCCAGCAAGAGCCAGTCTTCTTTTCTGAATAGCTCTAGTGATCGGGGGAAGTCCATTGTACAGTTTTTTGTTTCCAATGCAACTCTGCCAGGGTACATTCAGAGCGTAACGAAGCAGGTGGGTGTAGTTACCATCCAGTTTATTGGACAGAGACTTAGTTAGTGTCCATGAGTCTGAACCATAAAGCAAAATAGCCTCTACACAATCATGCTTTGAATACTTTCAGCTTTGTGGTGTTTTGAATGTGGGCCTTCCATACTTTTGTTAGGGCATGATCAATAGGAGTTGGTGTATGTGTATATACGACCATCTATTTGAAAAATGATCTATTTGACACAAAAATTGCAAATATTCAGAATGTAAAGATCTCCATTCAGATTGACATTTACAACTCATTGTCACATTTTTTCTTACATTGCCAACATTGGTTCTATTGAGTTCTCCTAGTTTTTGCACTAGCCTACTGAAAACTACCCAACCACAAACCCATTTTATATAGGACAAAAAAGCACTTAGAGCCAGCAACCTTCAGCCATTTTGTGTGATGGAAATGTTAGGCATGAAGAAGCAAACAGATTTGTCAGCTGTCAAGACGTATCCCAACACTAAGCTCTCATGCTTCATCATATCGGACAGCTCTGTTCTCCAGTGAAACATAAGGTCCTCGGCTGAGGCAACTGGATTCCTTGAAGAAATCAGATCCCATATGTTGCCTGCATTACGAACAAAACGGTGACATGTCCCTGATAACAATTTACATGCATGTAAGGCCACGATAATAAGATTTTTTGGTTGTCAGATTCTTTAAAAACACAAAGATGCTTATTTGGAAAACATAATGAAAACAAATTTTTCGTTGGTCATCAGTATTGATCCTGAAGAAGGTGACACTGTGCATGGTTGTTGAAAATTTGATTCGTGTCCTTTTTTGTCGGAAGAAAGTTTAGCTTTGTACTATAATTATTATATTGAAAACAAATTCAACCTAAGAACTGGTTAGCTGAGGAATGAGTCCACTTTACTATTTATTGAAAACCAGGTTTATGCCTTGGTGCATTCAGGTTTATGGAGTGAATACAGCGGCATATTTAACTTTTCCTCCCTGTCCTCTACTTTCATGATGTCTGCTGAAATTGATTCAGTAAACCTAAAGATGTCAAAGAACCGGCCAACTTCAAGGAAACAAATTGGTGCATGTGGCCTTAAGCGACTACCACATTTCAATTTACGTCATTTTGAAAAGATGCACCATAAAGCTGACTTATTTACAGGCTAACATTAATCAAAGATTCTACTATCATTTAAGTTAGGGAAACGATAACCACAGAATAAAGTGCAACAGACCTGACTGTTGCCATAATTATTGTGTTAACAAATCTCCACCACAGCTAGTGACTGAATTTCCCTACTTGTAATGAAATCAAACATGCTGTTGATTTGCAATAGCCCTTCCAGGTTGAGGAAATTAGTTTTGCAGCCTAGGTACCGTCATGGATGTTAAGCTCTGTGGTATAAATCAGCTGAAGGCGATGTTCATTAGGTGGGAATTAAGTCGGGAATTGAGCCTAGGGGAAGCAGGTGGCTGTATTGTATCCTCTCCACCCCTTTCCTTCTCTTCGTTGCGCTAAGCAGTTAGCAGAACGGAGGTAATGACCCTGCCAAATGATTTATTCCCCAGGGACGTTCCTCATGGTATAACGTAATTAGGACTTGTATGCACCGACTCCCTTGCACCATACTTTTTGGTAATTGCTCTTGCCATTGACTGAGCTGTTGGAAATAATGTCTTGTTCACCGAGACTGGGAAGCGAACAGGTGATTTCCCAATATGTATCAGGGAGGGTAAAGGTCAAATATACTCGCTGTAAGTCATGCAAGAAGCCCTTTTGTACATTTCAGTACTCATGAGGATGCAACATGAATCACATGTAAGTCAAAGGTGAATGGTCCCCGAAACTTATTTATAAATAGTCTCATCTCAACCATTGTTTTGATTTGCATAACAATGTCCAGACGCTAATGGCACCTGCAAAATGGCGGAATGTTTATAGTCAGATGCCTTCTCCTTTGACATATTACCCAGTGTTCCTCTCCCTCAGGGATGCTGACTCGAATGTGCAAAAGGGCTTATTATGGAGTATTTGGTGAGCTAAAAAAGGAAACCAATTATGTATCACTTAATACAGTAACAGTAAAATAACCCCCCAAATTTTGACAGAAGCATGTAAATTACACTAGCCATCCAAAGGTATTGTATGATAAAACAAGAAATCAACGATCTAATACCTAAATGAACGAGTTAGACTTTTTGGCAAGTTTCTTGTTTTAAACTCATTCTGGATTTGTCACTGATTCTGTTTTTGAATTTCCCTGCCTAATTGCTACCGTGGATCCAGGGAAATCCAACCTTCCAATCCTATGATACCAACCTTGGACCCAGCCCAGCCAACCTTCCTATCCTGGGGGAGTCGCATGTGGTGCTAATTGACGTGCACTGAGTAACTTCATGTGGTGCTAATCCTGATACCCTGGTCCTCCTATATACATGTACCTGTGGGGACCAGCTTTGGACCCAGGCCAAGTCATTACTTTTCCATCTTCAAGTTGCAAATCTCTGGTTACGCCAGTGTCACTCCACAATATTCAAATAACTATACTAGACACACTGAAGATAAAAGAAAACATAACTTTACAAACCAAGAGCAGTAACAGTTACTGTACCAAAAGTTTTCACCACCAAGTTACAAACATCATAAATCATTAAAATTTAAAAATTCAAATCACAGTGCTTAGAAAGTTAGAACTGTCATGTCTTGTTAAAAAATGAAGGGTCTATGGTCTCTGCCCCTGAAGTAATGGAGTTTGATGACAGAGATACAGTAGTCACGTTGAAGAAATAAATTATTATAGTAATGTAAAAATATTCTACCAAATGTAACTTCTTAAGCTGATGTAGCAGACATTACTTTAAGCCCATTACCTTTAGTTAGTGAATCGCCCCTGGGTGGAGCTTCCCCCGTCTTTAACGGAACTCCCCCTGATCGTTACATAAAGTTTCTTCCTTGTATGACGTCACACATGTAAATGAGTCAGCGTGTCTCCGCCCTCAACCTAAACTCCTGTCCAATCATGACACATTCTGTTTGGCTTCCTCCTAAATTAGATGCTAGCTTGGAGCTAAAAAGTAGGGTTCCTCGCTGTCTTCTCTCTCTTCTGATTCGACTCCTTCCTGAAGAACTTCTCCAGGCGGTTGGCTCCGTCGGATCGCCCGCCTGCGGGCGGGCGATCGGGCGGCACTGAGAGCTCCTCCGAGGCGGCTTGCACATTTGACTCATCCGTTAAAATGACTAGTGTACTCCGCGTTTGCTGTCTATCTCAGACAGCGTCGGTTCATCTCTTCCAAGCTACTGACCACTTCGGTAAGAGTTGCCGGTTCTATCTCTGACGAGCGCTGTTGTAACTAAATTCACTTTGTTTGGCTAGAACTTGACTAAATTCGCTTTGCTTTGGGAGGGTCCCCTTCGTTAGGGATTCCAGGTTCAAGATTGACAATGTGTATTGTGTTTTGTGCCATGCCTTGATGCTCAATTGTATTCCGTTGTGCCTTTGATGTTGAACAATGTTATACATCGTACGGAGTTCCGAATAAAGAGAATGTAAACTTGGAAAACCACCTTGTTTCGCGCCTTGATGTTACGGTGAGAGTTGAGAAAGTGTTTGCGTCAAATCCTACCCTAGTTTAGACTTGTAGACCGCTCCAGTACAAGAGCGAGGAGAGTGAGACTCCTAAAAGTCCGTTTACCATCAGGACTGAGAACTATACTAAAGTCTATTTGCCACACTGATACTGCCCATGGAGGCTGTAAAAATAATGCCTTGTGTGAATTCACTCTCATGGGTGTTCCCTGTTGTTGTTGAATTATACATCACACACCATGCCTAGTGGAATATTTTTAGACTCTGGTATTAACTACTTATCCCAATACACATTATCATGAAGGTAATTTGTAGAAGTGTAATGCAGTGAGCACAGTTGTGCATTTGACCTTGTGAAAATTGCTTGACGCCAAATGGAAAAAAGAAATGTACGTCACTCTTGAGCAACCCTGTTAGAGCTGAAAATCCTTTTACCAGTGTCAAGAGCCATGCAGAAGGCAGTCCTTTACAATAGAAGACTTGTCACATTGATGTGACGTTAGGTGTTAACTTCCCTTCATGGAACACCATTGGAATGGGAACCAGTAAGCACTAAGTTTTGGAGATAGTACAGCAATACTAACAGTAACAGTTACCAGTGCATGATATTGGGAAGTGCAGCTGTGTGCATTGGACGATTTTAAAACCATCCATTTTATAAGCCTAGCCACCATAGCCAGTGTCCATAACCTTATACTTCAAAATGTGAAATCAATATTACACACTATCACATGAACAAGTGGATCCATCTCTAATATGCTTCAAGTTAGTCACAGCATTTCTGTTACTGCCTAGAGGAGCACTTAGGGACAGTCCCTTGCCTATTAGCACTTAGGCAGGCTTCTTCTTTAAGATACCTAAATTACATGTGCTGGTATTATCGACAGTGTAAACTATTACATCGATAATCTTTATTACATCCGATTTTTTTCCGATAATCTTTATTATTGCATATTCATGCCCGAGGGCTAAATGCACAAAAGGACCACATGATTGTGGTCTTATGGATGCAGAGGAAAAACTAAACTTATACAATGATTTTAAACTGAGGCTAAATGGAAAAGGAACTAACTTAAAGACACTATGTGTTACAATCTCTAATGGCTGCATCTAACATATTCTTCTCTCTTTTTGAAACACATGGAGACATATTTACATATTGCGTCAATAGAATGATCATCCTTTCACATTACAGTTAAACTTCCTATATACCAATGGCTTTGATTGAAGCTGCTACATGACTTTGTATATCAAAGGCCGTTAAATGCCTGATTTACTATTCTATGTCAACTAAGCAATTACAAAGCCCTTGGCTTATTTCGGGCACTTGATGACAGTGCCGCAGGCATCTGTTGAAAGCTTTCTATTGATCTATGCAGGCAATCGTGTACAGGTGCCAACTGATAAGCTGGAGGACCCTGGCTCTGAGGTAGATTGTGTAATAAGGGTAAATTGTCGAAGCCATTCACACTACTCTGCAAGACACTGACACTCCAATAACTGCTGCTCCATGACTCAATGGGTCCCTTACAAGTCTCTGACCAAAGATAAAATGGTTTCCTGCAAAGTCTGAGTGAAATAGCCAGTTTGTATATTGTGAGTATATAAAGATATGATAACAAGAATGATTAATCATAGCCTTGAAGCTAGTCTGGGCACCATAAACTTTTCAGAAATCAGACTTTATGATCCACCGCTCAATGTTCTATCTGTGCAACATGATGTCACAGAAGTGGAAGATTTCTCATTCCTTGACATACTATGCTGGAGTTGAACAGTCAAAAATTTGGACAATGATGTTCTGGAAATACAGTTTAATTTTGCTTCTGGATAGTTATCAGGCTTCTGCAATGTAAATCTGGTGCATTAGTCTCTTAACGTTACAAGATTACACATACATTAATTTTTAAATTACACTTTCTCCGAAATTCTATCTGTCTGGAGTCTCTTATGATAGTACAATTGACATGCATTGGCAGTGGTGGTAAGAACTTTCATGCACAGATTATTTTAAAGAGCAGCGAGTACATGCTTAAGTGCTCAGACAGGTTTACAGGGATCATGGTCTGATCTCAATAGTAATTACTCTGGGATCAGTGTCTGCAGGGTTGATTTTTAGAATCATATACCAATACTTTTCTTACAACCTTGCTCACACTTTTGTTCAAAATCATGAAAAGGATCAAATCCAGTATACACTATCAGGCAGACACAAAAACTGCTTGAAATAGACACTTTAATCTTCATACCAATAACCTTCAAAAGACTTCACTGGGTTGACTGCAACATTATCTAAATCCTCGATACAGAATTCAACGTGACGTTATGAGATATCAATAGAAATGACACAACAGAATTTCCTGGCTGCCCACATAAAGGTGGAATGACCTGACCATTGAACAAAGTAGAATAGTCAATCCTTCATTCTCTAAATCCTTTCAAATCACATGCTTACATTGACAAGAGTATCATGAGCATTTGAATAGCATTGACTGTGACGTGACCATGTAGCAACTGATTTGCAGGAGGCCTTAAACCTTATGAGAAGCATTCTTCACAATAACTCTACATGTTAGAAATACTGTCAGTGAGCGTTTAAGTTCAGCACCCTATAAGTGGTCAAAGGCCTTGCACTGAGCAAACTCATTAAGACACAAAATGCCCCATGCCAATGGCTGTGTATGAATGCATGTTGAAGGTTTAAGGACTGGCTTTACCAAGTTGTTCCAGCCTGTTAAACATTTGTCAAATTATGATGCAAAGTTGAACAGACTGTGATTTCAAATGCCAAAATTGGACTCACCCATTTTTTACTGACCAACTTCATGCAGTCTTCATGTCAAGGAAAGAACAATTCACGCTGCACAAGATCGCTTCATACTGTGAACTTAAAGCTTACTGCTAGCTACACATAACTGTTACAGTTTTCTCCATGTTCAAACTCAATATCTAACAAAAGTGCAACAGAACCCTGTTGTTTCAAGTACTTTGCAATTCTTATAAATTGAATGTACATGTAGGTATTACTAATCGAATTAGGGTGAGATGCATATATTATGCAAATTAAGCTCAGACAGATTTTTATAAGAACTTTGGCATCAACTTCAAGGCAGCCGGCAAAACAGATGCACACCTGGACCTGAGTAAGCAATGATTCTGATCACTGCTATCTCCAGTGTGCCTGATGATGACTTGGGAATACATTTTAATTGGCAGTTTCAGGCCAGGCTTTAGGAAAGACTGTTAAGTGGAACCACAAGGCTTCAGGGCAAGGTCAGGCTACAAGATGCAATTAAAACTGATGACATGCTCTAACCCAGAGGACCTGGTCTACATACAAATGGACACTACTGTACACGCTGCAAGGACTTTGACACTTTTGAACTTTGAGGGCAAATCAGTGTTTATTTCCCCTGGGTGAAACTGCCTGAGTTTGCATCATGGCGAGAGGAGTTAGATTGTTGTATGATGAAACTTACTCCTAAGTTAGAGAAGAAAATGTGTTCAAGCCTATTTTTCCTCAGAATATCTCGGAATAATATGTCAACAATCAAGTTGAGCCATGGATACTGTAGACTGTGTCTACCTAGAAATATATGCAAGGTTGTCATTTATAACACTTTTGTCCTGTCAGATACTGTAAATGCCTTTAAGTTTGCGAAGATTTGATTTTGAGTTAGGTAGAAAAAGGAGCTTTTGCAGTGTTTTTTTTTAGTTTACTGGACCAGGTGGAAACAAGAGGGGACTAGGTTGGCAGAAGACAGGACAAGCATTTTTGTGGTGGTTTTACATTGTATGTTGGCAGTGAAGAGGTTGCTGGAAACATTTCAACATTTACAGTAATCTGAAGCGTTTCAACAAAGCAACTTTGTTGCAGGTTCTGATATCACGAATAGAAAGATAAAAGCTAGGATAAAATAAAATGCCATCTGTTACAGCTACATTGTGTTTGAACAAGTCCCTCTCCAAATAGTACAACACAGAATGATAATTTGTCTATTAGGGCTAAGCCAGCTGTACATACAAATCGTTCCTCAGTTTGTTTGTCCATTCAGAGACTTGTAGTGCCTAGTGGCACACAGGGCAGGAAGTTTCTTAGATTGCTGTTTCATGGGCAGGGTATATTTTTACAGGGAGGCATTGCTAGCCCTTCCTTTTAACATGATGTAACGCTTAAATTCACCTTAATCCGTTGGGTAACCTAAATTCGTTGGTTAAAAAAACTGGGTTTATCGGTTCTACCTGGGTTCCAATTGTTAACATTTTCAAAATATTGCGATCTGAAACTACCTTCCATAGACTTAACGATCCCCAAATACTGTACCCTATAGTATCTTTATATACAACGAAAATAGGTTACCCAACGGATAAAGGTGAACCAACGTTATATCCAACATGGAACTTCCATTTTATATCTCTTTTGAAAGACAGGTACATTCCCACTAAGATGCCCTTCCCAGAATTGAACCTGGGTTCCCCAGTTAACTTAACTATAGAACCATAATCTCAACAGTGAGGCTGCTACCAGTTGAACTACAGTGATCATGATATCCCTGTACACACAAATCAAGTATCTAAAACGACAGATATGTATGGCAGAAATAATTCCACTGAAAGCAGCACTTACAATGGAATCACTTGAGAGCCTGCTGTAAATGTCAGAAATCATCCTCCAATATAAAAAGTGCTTCATCAGTTTTTGTTGGCAATTACTCTATGGAGTCTAAGCCTATAAAAGTGACAGTGATGAAACTGACTTTCACCAAGAAATCCCTGTTGAAGTCATGGAGGTGTTTTGTTACCACAACTTCTGAGTGATGTCACCTTCACGTGAATATGATAGATTGGGCCACAGTAATCTATAGCAAACAGGTTTGTATAAGGTGCTCTGGCTTTTAACTATGGTCAATAATGACGTATGTGTGTGTGTGTGTACATGTGACTGTGCCGTTGAATTGCAGAGAGTAAGTTAAGCCTACTGCTGACACAAAAATGAGGGCCACGGGTCAATTCCTTGCATCCCTTAGCTAGCCTGAGGGTTGGGTCATTGGGAAAAGCACCTTAATCGGTTATGTGACATTCCTCAATACAATCAGATGTAAATGGTTATCTGAATTTGGTTTGGTGAAAGGTCAGGTGGAAAGAGAGGGATGGGCTCCACCTATCCAACAAACTGCACTAGATTAAACAACCCAATGCCCCGAGTCCCCAAACAGCCTCAAAGGCTATGTACGAGGGGCGTGCAATTAGTAATGGTCCTGACCCATTTCCCATAGCAGGAGATTAATGAAACTTGGCACAGTTATTAGTCTTTCTCTTCATAGGAATCACCCAGAGTTATACATTTCTCCCATCGTTTGATGCAGCTCTGGACACCGATTTTGTAGGACACCCCAGGTTGGTCCTCCAACTGATGCCTCATCAATGGCACAAGAGGGACGACCAGGTCTGGGAGCTGTTTCCACAGACTTCCAGCCACGTTTGAATTCAGGATGCCAGCGTTTTACAAGGTCATATGATGGGGCATCATCACCATAAGTTTCATTTATTTCATCAAAAGTCTTCTTTGGTGTGCGTCCTTTCAAATACAAAAACCGGATCACTGCGCGACACTCAACTGGTTCCATTTCACACCTGGTCCATTTCGCACCTGACTAAGTTCAAACACCAGTAAATCAGAAACCACAATTAGTTCAGAGCTGTCTTTTGCAACATAACCCATAGAGATATGAATTATTACACATACAAAATTTCATTTAGATCAGACAACTGGAAGTGGGTCAGGACCATTACTTATTGCACGCCCCTCGTACCATACCAATGAGGACACTGAATGCCTCAACAGCTCACAAACAAGTACAATGTAAAATGCTGGTCAAACTGTGTCACAGAAAATGATTTTTTGGCGGGGGTGTGTTAGCATTAGTAAAAGTTTTTAATGTACTATGTACACCTACCCCATCATGTACCAAACATTATTCTGAAAAAAGATACATTTTATGGTTGCACCAAAAGGGCAGAAAGACATATCAATCTGTAATGTAATTCTGGTCAACTCAACTTTGTTGACAAGTTGGCTTTTCTGGACATGAATACAGAACGGCAAAAATTTTCTCAACTTTTGTTACACTGACTCCGTTACACAAAGCAATCCTAATGCACATTCCAAAGGAAGTCAATTGCATGGCCTTCACAAGTTACGGTTTCCTGTAGGATTAGCCTTCTCAAGGTGACTTCAACAGTAACAGCCACTTCACCGCACTGGAAGGACTTCTGATTGCCTATGAGACTTGGTGCTCACCAGAGCTGTAACCTGGTCTCTATTCCATCTGCAGCCTGGTGAGCCGGAGCACGAATCAGAGGTCCCCAGTGATTCTATGACCCTGCCATCTTGAACCTTCAGATCAGGAGTCAACTGTGATAAGTTGGACGCCATATCTGTTCTTCTCTGCACCTAGAGCATATTACCAGCTGATATAAAGATACAGAAGCTAGGTGTGTGGTTCTATTCTGGCAAAATGCCTATTATGTGAAGCCCATCGGGAACAGCTGTTGAATCCAATAAGATGAAAGAGAGAATCAATTATATGCATCCTATGACTTGGACAAAACTTTGCTGTACCATAAAAGCAATTAATTAGCTCTGTCGTGTTCAAGGCAGTGAAAGCTAAGCTGGTGGTTGCTCAGTTTACATGCTAGTTTTATATTAAGAACTTTGCAGGCACAGAAACAATGATCGTGTTCTTCAATATTTCAGTTTGTCTGACAGTCTCTCCAATATCATCTAATACTTCAGTGCACTGAAATGAATGAATGAAACCAGATGGGTTCCTTTGGGCATTTTATAGTTAGCTGCCCATAGAACTTGAAGAAAAGTAACAGATGCTTTTAATTATCTGACTCTTGATATCCATAACAATAATTACTTTTGTGAATGCAGCTATGAAATTATTATCGAACCTCACTGGGAAATATGGAGTACTGAAACATGAGAATGGTGCTTCAGAATAGAGAATTATGTGATGCTACAAAATTGATGTCTGCGTCGGTAGATGCATTGCTGTTGTAATGTTTCCCTTCACCATTAGTCACATTTCGCAGTGTCAGGTTGGAAGAATTGTGCGTCCAGTGGGAACATGAGAATGAAGAAATGAAGATGAATCTAAAAACTTGCATAGGAGAGAGTCAATTAGTGGAAAGTCTATTTCATCTATAAGGTGTGTAATGTGAGGATCAATACATTTCTTCAGACTCTATTCAATTATGAACAGAAGGCTCAGTTATGGGAAAGTCTATTTCTTTATCATCTGTCTGTATCTAATGCAATGATCAATCCATTTCTTTATTAGACTATTTTATCAACAATAGAAGGCTTAATTGGGGAAATCCCATATCTTATCCATCAGTTGAATGGGTTTGTCACGTGTTATCTATTGAAGAGCAAAGACATCATTTCCGCTGTAATCAAGAAGCCTAGGGGAAAAAACAAATTTCGGCCCATGTATAAGAATGCGGCTGCAGCATTTAGAAGTAAAAAAGACAAAGAAAAAAGTCTTACTTATGGCTTTCTTCCAGTCCATAGCTAGCTAGGGAGAGGTCATACTGAGCCAGGGTGTGTGTTGCCAGCATGCCCCGCCCCTTCATCTTGATAGACAGCTGCAAGAGAAAAGAGAAAGGGGTGCTGTTATTGTTTTTAACACACAATTTCAAAAAGTTGTACAGACCCATTTAAAAAGTCTGACTGTCTCATGGACCATTTTTAGCATTTTGACAATTCCAAGAAAGTAAAATTAATCAAATTGCTCTGGTTGTTGTACTGTTAAAGGCAACATCACAACAAGCCATATTCCTGTTGGCCACAGTCATCCATTTGGGATGTGTATTGCAAGAAACACTGGGATTGTTGCATGATCTCCCCTGGATAAGAATAACACATATAGCTGGAGGAATTTTCTTTCAGAGTAAATTAGACCTGGTGATCTGGAGAGATTACTCAAACTGTTGCATTTCTCCATTAGAGATGGAAGGATTATCATTGAACACCCATTAGACGTTAATGTGTCAATCACGCAATAATGCATTAAAGTCAATTTATCCGATGTAAATGGCATATCAGTTCTGAATTACCCTCTAGTTGCTTCAGCTTGACAAAGTCAGACTTTTAAGTATTCCCCTGAATCTGTCATTAATGGAACAAAGAAACTTTGCCATGGTGCTGAACTGCCTTCCAAGTTGATGACTTTGTGAAAACATCCCATCTTACAGCATTAAAGTACTAACCTAAGACATTTTCATAGGAAAGAAAGATCATATCACTTTCAACCATTATCACATGTCCCCAGTCATAGATGAAAATATAAAAACTTTTGCATATCCACATTCCTCTCAAATGTCATGGTCCATCTGTTGTTGTTTCTTTGTCAAGGCAAGTCAGTGTAAAAACTTATTGTTTCTTCAGACCCTTGTATAGAGCCTAGTGGCACATAAGGCAGCAAGTTTGCTTGTTGTTTTAGTAATAGGGTACACGTATATATATATAATGAGCAATATTTTTACAGGGAACAGTTGCTAGTGCTTCCCCTTTATTGTGCTCCTTTTTACATCCCTTCAAAAAGATGGGTGCAGCCCCAACAGAGGATTGAAGGGTCTCCGTGGTGCGAACTACTTGGAACCAGAGAGGCTGCTACCAGCTAAGCTACAGGGACATCCCTGTAAAAATTGATATAAAACTACCCACTGGCAGGAAAATGTGTCAGAACCTGTGGGAGATCATAAATCTTCTATCTATCCATGAATAAATCACCTATCATGTCTCAGCAACATACATCTCTTCTGTCTCTTGTGTACTGTTTCACTGAAACCTTTCACTAGAATATCCCTGCTTGACAAACACATCAAAGACTTGTTTTGATGCTTCAACTTATCTCTGTCACAAATCTAAACCCAAGATTGACTCAATGTTTTTAAAGATCCTTCAACATCTTTCCTAAGGTTTATCTTTAGAGACAATCAAACCAGCTGATGCCATAAGTTGATCATCTCTCTCTAGACAAGGGGATTGCTCTGGTATAAGGTATTGATTGGAATATAAGAATGAAGCTTTTAAGCTTAAAGCCAAACTAATTTGATTAATGGATGGCATCCTCTGGGCATTCCAAAACCAATGTGGGTGCAAGAAGTGAAAAAAGTTGCCTTCACTGTGAAATCTACATTAGTCGACAGGAAGGTTAAACAATGACAGAACACGGTATACCAAACAATAAGCTACCATTGTCTTTTGCATCTTCCTCTTTGAATTTAGAAAGCTTGAAGTTTCTGATACACTAGTAGACTAAGTATAAATTTGCAATGTTTGGCATATATTTGCTCCTTTTGCTACTTCTTGTATGTTTCTTTTGGACACGGGAAAATTGATACGAACGCGGATGTTATCCATACACAACTTGTAGTCAAGTCAGTTAACGGCCTAAACTAAAACATAAGACAAATGGGAAAGACCATTAACGGTGGCAAAGGTGCCATTTGGGACGTTTGTGTGAAACACGATCCTGGGATACATAAATGGTGCCTAATTGCACTGACCTTGTTTTCTGTAACGCAGAGAAATTATGAAAAGCACTTGCCATTCATCTTTATGTATAAGATGTATGCAATTGGTCTCTGTAGATGGGCCTACATAATTGCTGACCTAAAAAGCCAAAGTCCTGGATATTTGTTAAGTTGTTTGAGGTGTCAGCAAATGATTTCATGGAGTTGGCTGTGTGCATGGCTGAAGTTGATGAATTACTCCCTTGTGTGGCTTACTTAATGTGGTCGTACACACCAGAAAAGACACTGTACAAGGGAAAATGTTTGCAGTGGTTTTACTTTAAAATTTGTTTCTATGCAGTGACCTCTTCATCTTGAAACCACTGTGAACATTTTCCCATTTACAGTTAAAACCTTGTCTGGCAATAAAGTAAAAGCCATGAGCTTTCAAACAACACTTCTTCTTCATTTTCTCCCTATGGCAAAATAAAATTCTTTTTACAGTATTTGATTGTCAGAAAGTTAAAAGAATTTACCCTATGCAATTTGACATGACAAAGGAGTGATAATTAGGTGCTAGAGGGAATTTTCCTCGATTGATTACCTTTAAGTTACCTGTGCCCTGTCAATTTGTGGAACCAAATAAGAACTACCCGGGTACCATATGATGCCCGTCCATTCAATATCGTGGTCAGTAATTGTAGTGGTTGGGGGGCAGGAGCATTTAATAAAGGTTCTACCTGGCCTTAGTACTGTGACCAAATAATGGTGATGAAATTTTATCAGTTGAACATAAGTAACTACTAAGTTTGATGAAATCAAGTTAATGTTTAACTTCACAAATCGAGATTTACTCTTTTTTTTTAGCTTTTTGTTGTCACAAAATAAATTTTGAATTATGTCATGTAAGACAAATTATTGATTAAGTTGAAACGAAAACCTCTGTGCAGATGTTGGGTCTAACTCTTTTATATTCATAGCATAAAACGTGTTCCTGGAAGTATTGCACACAAAGGTAAAGAAACTAAGTCTTAGAAATCTGCATTTCTTCTTAAGAAAGCTCAGGGGTACCCTTTGCCAGAAGGCAGTCACCATTTTGTAACTGGGGGATTTTTCTTTACATAACATTTAAATCATCTTCCAAATTGAATTCCAGCTGATCCTTGTAACAACTATTCTTGGAAGATTACGCTGTAATAAATCATATCTGCTCCTGTGCAGCTGCTATATTTCAGACTTTAGCACTATCCCAGAATGTAAATTGTGCTTGTGCAAGGCTCCTGACAGTCAGCTTTGTAGGTGAAGTGCTTGCACTTATCCAATAATTGATGGTGATGTCAATCATCAACAAGAACTAGACACAATAACCCTGAAGCAGCAAGATTGCAATGTGTTATCAGGCATGTACAGGAGTTGTAGTTGCAACAGAATTCATCTTTCTATCTGTTAGATGTTTGGTTGATGTTGTTGCATCAGAATTCTGTGCACTGCATACAATCTCTTTTCCGAAATGGAAGCTATGTACAGGGCATCATCCTCATACACTGCAACAAAACTCATTCATGGTATTGAGGCAGTGCCAACAGATTTCTGACGGGCTTGACACAGGGCAAGAGAGATGATAATAAATCACATACAGACATACATTTTTTTGTCAGTGCAATGGCACATGGCTCGACCCCAATATCTTTTCCAGCGTATTTTGGGCTGATAAGAGGAGTCTCTACACTTGTGAAGCCATTTGTGGCCCTCAAGTCAGAGCTTTGTTTCCAACTGTATCGAGAATGCAATCTGCAGCTTGTTGCAATTCTAATCATTGCCAACATGACCATAGAATATCGTTGGACCAAGTGCATTCCAATTATAATGAATTATGGAGATTTTGAAGACTGAAAGCCAGGCATCTTTAGACAGATGAAGAAACTGACCTTGTCCTTCTCAAGGTCATCAATGAGGAATGCGCAGGTGTCCTGCCACCTGGCTGTTGCTAAGGTCTGCTGAGTCACCTCCTTCTGCTCACCCAGCTTCAACACACACCACCTGGTCTCCTCCATAAACACTGCAGAAGAGGTTGTCAGATTTGCATGGAGAGGTGTAAAAATTAGTGATCCCAATGCAGTTTAGCTCACTAAAGAGCTAAATTTTTCACTGTTTATGACAGAGAAGATGCTTATAATATAAAGCATTTACAGGCTCATTGTAATAGGAAATTCTTTCTTGTTCCCTGTAGCTCTTTTTCAAGTTCAATGACCATTAGGCTTTAAACGTTACATCCCATATTCTATAGGGACCTTTTCCAGTAGTGTACAGGTCAGGTGATCAACAACAGTCAAGATTTAAACTCCTATAACCTCTTCTTCAAGAGGTAATATTAACACAACAACTCATATGCTGAACACTGGACTAAGCATCCTACCTGTCTCAACTGATTTGCAATACTTTGACATGGCGGTAACTTTGACAACGCGTTTCTTCACTTTAGAAGCGGGACTTTGTACTTTGTTTGACAATAAAACTTGTTACAATAAGCTATTTTTATGAAGACATATCAATTTTCAGCATACAGGAAGTGCAAGTGTTCATCCAATAAACCATCTGCTATCACCTAGTGTCAGAAATGTTTGCCCAAGGGCAATTCCAAAAATGAAACAGAAGGAAGCAGTACATGTACTAATCTTCTACACTGATGTCCATGTTTTAAATGAATTCCCCAATTAATTAAGACATTCAGATCCATCTCCAACAAGGAATTTTGTTTTTGTTTCTTTCTCACCCCCCTCCCTCTATTTGTTAATCCTTCAAGTTTCTGAAAAGTTTAAAAAAAAGAAATGGCGACAAACCTTGAGCAAACTCATTCAGCTTGGGAGGAACACTGCTCAAGGTGACCGCAAGAACACCCTTGGCTGAAATTAAACACAGAAACAAAATGAAATCACTTCAAGCAAGTAATGAAATCTGAAAGTAGACAGGGATAGATTAGTTTTATCAAGATGTTCAACTTTTTATGTGCGACATGTTCCGACATCTCACCGCCTAAAGGTAGTAAAATTAAATTCTTTAATATATATGGTAAACAGGCTTGTATCTCAGTTTTTAATTTTAGATTCCTCCCAAAAGTAATGAAATTCTGAAATTATCAATTAATGGCAGTGAGTTAGAAATTTCACTCAATGCCCAATATCAAAATATGACATCTGCCCTCTAGATATTGAATATGCTATTAATGCCAGACAGTACTTTTGCCTAAATATCAAGGAGTCTGGGCTAAAACACTTGGTAAAGTTACAGAACTTAATCAAGAGCTTAGAGGTTTCTACATGACTTTTCAAGGCAGAAATGTTCCTTATGCTGACTTCCCCTTCCTTTACTACGCATTCAATTTGAATGTCAGATTGAGATAGACTGCCAACGACTATAACTGTGTCTCACAACAGCTTATATTTCTTGCTTTAGCATTCATCATTTCCCTAGATAGAGACATTAACTACCAAAAAATTAAAGTTAACACAAGCAGCAAAGGATTAGGTGAATCAGTTGCCTTAAGAGACAGAAAAAAAATGTTTCATGCACTAATATATATTGCTGCAGATAGATTGAAGAACCAGTGACATTGGGTGCATAAAACAGGAAAGAAGCTGTGACATATTAGAACAAAACACAAAGCAGTCACATGTGTGCACTTAGTCTATGTCTTTGTGGTAATAGCTGCGACACAAAAAAAATCACACCATCTACGTGACTATCCAATGTATATGTGACTACAGCACAGAGGAACATGTATGCAAAAAAACGTGAGCTTTTAAGGCCAAAATTGCCTGTCATCATATGTCCCGAATAACTTACTACTAAAAGATTTTATCATCCATCTCTGATGAAAAATGTACTGTGATGTGCCCAATACAATACAGACTGTTCTTATACAGCTTTATGTCGCATGTCATGAAAGCTTTAGAGTGGGGTCACTGATTGGAAAATTAGCATGGGGCTGATGAACAGATGTTACAAAGCTTATTAAGTACTGACGTTGCTCCACCAGATACAGGAAATGAAAAGGACGTCCAATCATGGCTTGGGCCACTTAATATATATTGTACACTCAAGTATGAGTTGAAACAAATTGATGACAAGGGCACATAATGAAGTAACAGTTTGAACCAGGGGGAATAGAAATTAGAATTGACAAGAGCATGATGATAAGATTATGGGAATTTCGTCTCTGTTACACACTGTAATAGACTAAGTCTTTAAAGATGACTTTTTCAAAAGACACTTAGGTTGAATGACCGGTAATTGGATTTCACAATCATGGTTCTTTGCATCGAAAAGAGGAAATTGCATTCCGAATGCTGACGAATAGGATTATTTTCAAAAGTAGCCATAGAAGAAATTTCGTACACTATACAGCGCATTTGACCTTGATGGTTTGTGTCCTATATGAATAGAGGGAGAAATTTACTTTGAGAACACCACAAAAACATTTAATACACAACAAATAGATACCTTGGTTTTCTGCCAGACTGATATCATGATATGGAAATGTATGTTCTGAAACAATGAAGATGAATTAAATGGAAAGGAAAAAAAATCATATCATTTTTAAGCCATGCACAATGACAATTGCAAGTGGACTGCAATGGTAAAAAAGGGGTAAAAATTAATGGTTATTATAGATGATCTCACTATAGATGAAATCAATTGCTTGCTGACTGTCACAAGTTTACTTGGCAACCTAAGACTTGTAACATTGTATACAGTTGTCATTGATAACATCTATTTCAATTCTTAAAGTTGGTAAGATGGTAACTGAGATGATAAAGACTAATAATACGCTATTTCCATACACAGGTATTATGTGCTCACTAACAAGCTTTTGGTCTGTCTTTTGATCCTTCTCAAGTTGAAATTACCTAAAGCATTAATGTCAAGTCACATTACGGGACACTTTTGTTCAGGTCAATGACAATGTGAGGCTTTGCCTCATTTCAGCTTCACAAGGGCATCAAAACAATGTAAGGCACAATCTTAAATTTGTGTGCAGAAATAGTTTACAAAATCTTTGCAATTGATATTTCCATCATGATAATTTCATCCCTAGAATCAGACTTCTTCTGCAACATTTATGACATAAGTCCAATCTGAATAATATCAGAATATGACTTGGTCATCGAAATTGATTGCACTGCAGTGGAAATACTCATAGACTATATATGCTACTGTCATACACTGTACATGTATGTGGGCAGAGCATATTGTCATGATTATAATCAACAGCAAGACAGTTCTCAGCAGTTAATTAGACTATTTCAGACAATTATTTTCTTCAAAGTGATCCAAGTTGTTTCTTTTCAAACAATTGTGTGGTACTTTAGAGTTAGAAAACACATTTTCGTGGTGGTACAATTTTGTAAAGGAGGACACAGCAAAATTGTGAAAATTAACCACTGTGAACAATTCACGATTCACAGCAATGTATTGTATGGAAATATTTAATACAACATCTTCCTGACTGAAAAATGCATTATGCGTTATCCATGTAAGACATCTTATGGATGCATAGCCACAGGTAATGCTGTCAAGATGAAGTTCTCTTTCAAGTTGCCTGATGAAAATGGATACTGTGTTGTCTGCCATCTTCTACGCATCAACAAGCCGGTTCCCATTCATGTAGTCTGGTCTTCAATCATGCCAGTTTTTACTTTACCATGGAAGGGATAAAAGCTTGTGCCAAGGTTGGCACACACAAAATAAGTTTCTGGGTAAAGCTATTACCTTCTTGAATAATGCACAGCCACAGACCTCCGCAAACATTGACCCTCAGCTTTCAACCCTTCCATCAATGGATGAGGACTTATCTACATGCATGGGTCTATGTGAGGGGTCACAATATGGCAGATATACCAAATTACCTTGTATAGAGCTTTTAAGCTCCTGAAAGTGCTTCACATAAAGAAGAGACAGAATACATCAATTTGCCTTTTATATAACCAGCAGTAGCACGTTTGAGGAATAATGTTTGTGTTAGCAATTTATCAAGATCTTCCATGACTTGAAAAAAAGTTTTGTTGCATATAGCATGGACAGCCTCAATTGACCCTTTGCATATATCCAAACTGTCCAACATGTGCCTGTTTTCCTACCCTGTATTTTGCAACTCAATAAAATTGGTAGTTTTGGCAGCAATAGCTCTCAGCTTGCAAAGTAGGCCAATATCTGGCACAGTTTCAACTGTTATTGAGTCGTCCAAACGTCCATCTTGCTTGAAAATTGGAATAATCCACACAATAACCAGTGATCCACATGTGAACAAGCTAAA
Organism: Branchiostoma floridae; assembly: GCF_000003815.2. NCBI lineage: Eukaryota > Metazoa > Chordata > Leptocardii > Amphioxiformes > Branchiostomatidae > Branchiostoma > Branchiostoma floridae. Next base: position 24,283,577 of record NC_049979.1, read on the forward strand.
CTATGCTCCCCCAGCACCTTTGAAACAAAGTTTTCAGGAGTCTCTCCGCCAATTGGAAAGTGTTTAAAACACAGAGCCCAGAAAGTTCAATGCTGTGAAGTCTCTCTTGATAGCACTTTAACGTTTAAACACAGAATAGCATCTGTCTGAATGGTGACGTAAAATTGACGACTTAAGCTGCAGAACTGCCAAGACAGCCGTATCTTGTTAATCTTATGGTCCGTTAGAGCAAAGGGCTAGAGTTATTTTTATGATGGTTTTACCGTGCTATCACCCTACTGTTACTGTAAGCTTCTAGAAAGCTTATGTTACGTTTTGCTGAGGTCTCATGTGGACAGTACTGAAAAATCTTACACTTGATAGTTTAGCAGATATTCATGATTATAAATTAAAACTATTCCATGATTTGCCACAACATTGAGGTAACAATAATTATCATATTAACCATTGTCACTGTGTTAACCTTTATCACACAGAAGCAGGATTTAGCTATCATCTGTTTATTGGTTATGGGGGGGGGCAGCAGGGAGAACGGTAGCACTGTGGCAGCAATTGAAAATCAAATGGTTAGATATGTTTGGATGAAATGCTTTTTACAGAAACTGTTTCATTGTTTAACCCAGATCTAGTGCATTTGTGATGATGCCTCATATTGCAGCTTGCATTATACATGATATAAGTAGAGGCATGGACAAACCTTTGGAATCTCTCCGTGATAGCTCTGGCCTGAACTCTTGGTCAGAATCTGGAGATGCCAACTTGATTTCCATCTTACCCGGGTCCACTAATGCTGTAGGAGAAAAAAATCATGTCTTTCAAATCAATTACAGGATTCAAAAGTCTCTATACAGCTGCTACAGTAAAATCTTCCATAAATAGTGACAGGATATAGCAATGAAAAATCATGAGCTTTGATGAAATACAAGTTCTGATGAAATCACACTGTTATACTACAAGAGAATGGTTGCTTCCCAAGATTGCTTTTTAATTAAATAACGTAAGCTTGAAATCATGAAAAACAAGCCTTTTAAAATATTCAGCATTCAATGTTGACATCTTTAAATTCAGACGAAACTTGCTATCAGAAATCATATCCAGATTGTAAAACCTGGCATAAATATTTGTCATTGAATGCATCCTGACAGCTTAAAAGATTGTAATGTGAATCAGGAATTGATGAACACATAAAATGTCAAATGATAGATAAATGCTTCTTTCAAGAACCAAATTTAAAACTAAAAATCATGGCTAGTCATCAGACACTTGATTGACAAGAAGTGATGATCTCACAGGTGATGAGTCCGTCCATGAGTAGTGAGTGCAGCCATGTCTTCAGCACTGGAACATCCATCAGCTTCACTGCCTTCATCATACGGATGGAGAACCACACCTCTGGTCTGAAAGTAGACCACACCAAGAACTTTTATTTTCATTAGCAATACCTAGCTGATGTAGGTGGCGCTTTTGCGGTAAGAACACAATCCCAAACGTGGCTGAATTTGTACCCCTGCTTGTCACGGTTAGGGGAGGAGAATCAGAACAGTTACTACAGTTAGAAGCTCTGAGGAAGATGTCTGACAAGCATCAAAATGTCAGCTAAGGGATATTAACTGGTTGTGCAAAATAAAACTCCTATATCCTATGATCTACCAACCTGATGAAATTATTTTCGGATGTACTTTTCTTGTCATTAGCTTTAAATTCCTAGCTAGTAACTGTGTGGATATGGTTGAATTCTTTGGACACAACCACGTTATTACGTGGTCATTTTAGTGACTGATTGTCTTCCTCGATCAGAGCAACTACATGCCTCTCTTTCACACTATAGGCTATAGGTATGCCTGCAGTGTGAAGAATGCAGTCCCAAAGGTGACTGAGTTTATATCCTCCCTCATCCAGGTTCATGACTGGAGCTGATTTTCTACCCAATGCATACAGCCTCCTTAATCTAGCAAGTGCATCTGTCATCGTCTCTGTGTATCACCTTGGCTCTATTCCAGTTTATTACGCACTTGTTTCTTCAGATATGGTCCGTCACTGCCGAGTCGTTTGTTAATGTCTGCTAGGCAAAAACACTTGGTTGTGTAACAAGAAAGAACTTTGCTATCGATTGACTTTACCAACCTGATGAATACTATTGCAAAATGTTAGATATGTGTTTGTGTGCACCCCCCCCCAAAAAAAAAAACCAAACAACAATGATCCATCCCAAGTGCCACTGTGTAGGTCTGGTGGACATGAATGGTTACAATGCAGTATGGGAAAGGTGGCGAAGTCTGCCTTCTCTGATTGATAATTGTAATTGTTCCTTGTTATTGGTTGCCTGTGTTGTCTCGTAGTTTATGAGTTTCTTTCATCCTATCCTTGAGCTACTAGACAACTACATTCTAGGCAACCTATGCCAAACTAGATAAATGAAGAAAAAAAAAGTAGGGGGAAAAGTCACATGGTCAAAGGTACATTTCGTATGCAGTCCTGGTTGCCTACTTTTTTCTTTCTCTTTGAGACTGCAAAACTTTATTGATCTTTAGAGTAAAGCAAGCTTTTCAGGCTGCAGAAATTGGACTGATCCATCACATATTTTACAACTTGCCAATGGACAGTCAAAATTCTATAAAAAGAATAACTGACAACACTTTTGAGCACAAAGATCCAATAGAAGACTGTACTATAATATCATTTGCAGTGTACGTAGTGATTGTAATGTAACTTTGTTTTTGGCAGGCTATTCAGCCAAGTGCAGAAGAAGCAACAGGACATGCAATCTTGTGGTTGCAATCTTGGAACAAAGATTGGGTCCTCCTTTGTGTACGCCACAGGGCAGACTGTCCATTACTTGTCTATCTCATGTAGTAGTACAATCTCAAAGCTCTATAGATCTATGTTGGACCATCATTCAGCAAATGAAACTTAGGAAAAAGTCATTATCAGTACATGTATAGTTGCCTTAAAGTGATTCCTTTCCTTGGTGCTGAAATATGAGTGATTGTTTTGTAAAATTTGATCATCTTGGATTTACATCTTACTGAGCCTAGTAGAATCTTCCATGCATCATGCTGTGTATAATTTAGCAAGAATGTTGTTTAGGATTAATGCTCGTTCACCTTTATTTGTGGGGTAACCTATATCCGTTGGTTTATTAATTGGTCATTAGGGATATCACTTTAACAGTTGGTGGTTTTAAATTGCAAGATATTCAACCACCGTCTGTCGACTTGCTATCCCCAAATGTCTTATTTTTCCTATAAACAACGGATATAGGTTAACACACGAATAAAGGTGAACTAGCGTTAAATCCTAGGTTCTGAACTTCATTCCTCTTGTAATTACTTCATACAACTTTGAATTGTTCATTACGCAAATCTATCCATATTTTGCCACATACTTCTCTATGAAGCAGATGGTTGCTCTTGCAATGTGAGGAAACTTGGTCACATTGTCCATGTGTAGCACAAACTGCATCTTCCCGGAGATGTTCAGCTTCTCCACTGCTATATCGATGTTGGCTCCCATCCTGAAGAAAACAAAGGACCTCAATGTTATACACTTCTTATGGGGAGGGGGGCATAGAAATGTATTTACACTCTGAAAAATATTTGCTTTCAGTATTATAAATAAAAATGTTTGTTTTGTGTTGTGTTTATTGTGTTTATCCAGACCATATAGAGAGTAAAGAGAGGTAGAGAGTAAAATACTACACACATTGTAAAATGTGGGAGGACAACATCAAAGCATGGAATGTTCTCAAGGATGAAAACATTAGTAAGAGCAGAAGACCGAGCAGAATGGAGGAAGCCAGTGACCCTTTCAGTGGTGCTTCAACAGTCTTATAGAAGATAGTGAGGTCAGGTTTGCACTCAAAATTTTCAAGCTCTGTATGTCATTGAAAAAGGCTTAGTAACAACAAACTGTCAGACTTGGCGGCATGAACAGTGAAAGAGTGTGTGTTAATTCATGTACAAACATATAGGCATGCCTCACAAATTCTTTCTTCAAAGACTTTTTTTCCTCATTTCCTGCCACAGACAAACATTCATCTTGCACAGCCAGAACTTTTTGAAACTTAGCACGTACATTCATCAACTCAAGTCTAATCTCTGTTTCCGCTGTTATCTGCTTCCCTTGGCTGTGTCTAATTTCCTGATGTCTAGTGATAGCGCTAATGGTGATTCATGTTGGGAAGAAACAGGATATTACCATTTAAGGGTGTGATAAAGATTCAGATGATCAGATACAGGATGTAGCCACGTAAAATATTACCAATTTACGCATTCCATTATCTTGATAGTTGTACCTCCTATACAGTGATTGATGTTTTGTATTCATAACTTTCTTTATTTGTTACATGAAGAGTGACATATCACACCTGAATGTAGATCTGAGCATACAAGGTCCCAAAAGATCTCTGAGATTAACTGCCTTATCAGGTAAAATCGAAAATCAGACAAGTTTTACTTATAGAGTCCCTTGTGTATTTTGCAAGGCATGTTTCAGGAATTAAAATGTAAGTCCAGGTGGTGATTTATACAGTTAAAAGTGTTTATCAGACTGTGTTGACGTCAGCACAGCTCACTCCGTGGCCAAATTACAGCAAAAGTTGGCAACATCTAAACCTTTGAAATCCCGAGATGGCTAATTTAAACAGACAATATATAAAGTCTGATTTTGTGTTCAAAACCAGAATATGTTGCGGGTCATCTGCGGTGCCACAAATTAGCTGTGTTACAGACAAAAAATATTCTACAGAATATTTACAGAAGCAGGTACCTACAGAAGCAAATACATGTATCTCAGTGATTAATATGCAGCTTTGATTAAGGCCTCTATACACAAAACAATTATTTTCTTTTGCTAACATTTGTGGGTGTGTTGATATCCTTTTAACTTTACGCAGTTGAGTGCTTCATTTTTTCAGCTACAAGTTATCTAAAATAGCTATCTGCGATACATCAATACAATCATTTTTGTTCCAAAAATTGGTGAATTATAAAAATATCAAAAATATGCATGAACCTCTCCCAAACACCAGCCTTGAAATTGGACAAAATATTTTTAGATTGTAACAGAAAAACAGAAAAAAAATCTTTTTAGGATGTTGCTGTTCACAGGGATCAGGATGAACAAAAACTTTAAGCTAACTAGAGCCCTGAATTTGGTTGAACGATCTATAGAATATGGTAAAAGAAAAGCAGTTCTTGGTGGAATTCAATGTGCAGATGTTGGCACATTGACGCACCAAATCTATAGTGTGTTTTTGGCACATGGTTAGTCGGATTCGCCAAAGAGGCTTGGTGGCCATAACTCCACCATTAGGGAAAGCTGTGTAAAGTGTCTGGTGGGTATCAAACTCAGGAACTTTCGATTCAGAGCCAAAAACTCTACCAATTGCACCACACCAATCCCAGAATAAGGTAAAGTTCTTACATTTTGCCCCCCAATCTTGCGGTGTAGATCATCTTGAAATCGGAGCAGCAGAGCCCCACATCGGCCTCCAGAACCAGCTGGTAGTCGCTCACTTTGGCCATGTCCAGCGGGGGGCTGGTGATGTTCTCTGGGGTCGCGACCCGAGGGTTGGTCATCATGTCCGAGTACTCGTACGCCTTGACCAGGTGGAAGTGCGGTGTCTGGTCCCCCAGGGTGAAACAGGTCAACTCAATGCTGTCTGTAGACAATATATGAATGAAGATCATTATTGTACATATTTGCCCTCTGGGTTAAGTATTGGTCACAACAAAAGAATAGCTTAGAAATGCATGTATACATTGGCAAGGTAGCATGAATACTATAGTTGGTTTTAAGTCAATTAGGCTTCTGCTTGCTTCTTTGTGATGATGGAAATGTAAGAACAGATATTTCTTAATTAAAGGTTTCTCTAAACTTGTCTTAATGTATATGTCTGCATTGCTTACTGTATAAAGTTGGGAAACATCAGGCTATTATTGAAGTTTAGCTCTGTTTATTATCTACACTCTTTTGCAAATTGAAGTTCATCTTCAGCCTAGATATTACACAGTTAAAATATATCTATTAAAACTTTGCAATCATCCAAACTTTTGGCAATTGGGATGCTGAATGAAGAAAATATTGAATTGGATTGCCTTTGGGTTTTATTGAATGGTCACTAGATTCTGCCAGATATATTAAAACATATCATAGACAACATCAGTTTTGAAGAGATCATCATTGGATTGACAGATATCTGATAAGTTGCCATGTGTAAATGTGGATGTTGCTGATATTATCAAGGTACAGAAGATATATGTGTTATTATTATTACACTTATTAACATAATTACGGAGACAAATTGAGGCACGGAATCAACAAAACATTCTAGATAACATTTAATTTATTACATGGAGATACAAGGTATCTGAACTCTTGTTGCTGACTGTATTTGTTATTCCTTGCCTGTCTATACTCAGCACTTTTGCAGACATGACTGATGGTGAAACTTTTCATGTCTTCTGTCATGTTCACTTGGCACTTAATCAAACCAAACTTTCACAGACAAAAGGCTTGCTGTGTGACATATTTTGGCACCTCTCTGACTTCCTGCCATTTCTGGACGATAGCCAAAACAATGTGTCAAGCTCCCAGGCCTGCCCAGGGCTTTTCCATTATACAATATTTACACATACTTTGCCACAGAGGCACCTTGTATAACAAGTTACACTTCTGATGTTACAGTATCGAATGGTCTTCCAGAAAAAAATCAAAAAGTTGCTGCCTTTGACGACTCAACAGCTAAAATGAAAATATCAGGGCTGCTTTAGGAAAATCATATCAAATGTTCTGATTTTTTGTGACTAACAGCAGTTTGGGAGTGGCATGATACTTGAAAAATGAAAGTCAAAGTAGAAAAGTGGTGCTTATCTGAGGGATGACTAACCTTGGCAGTGGTATGTTGATTTACTGAAGGATAAAATAAGGTCTTTGTCACAAAATAGCTGTACATCTATTTGCCATAAAGTAAACTCAAACACTGAAAGTAAAAAACTGCATCCTTCAAATGACTAATACAAAGATGAATTGGTGTGTTAACAGGCTCTATCGGAAAGATAAGACATGTGGCAATGATAGATGATTTCCTCCTCCATGTTATCCCACCTTTACATGCATTCAGAGACAGGGACATCTGAGGATCCCGTGCTGTCCTTACCAAAGTTCAACATTGTACAGATGTTTACATGGGTTTAAGGTATGATAATTATTGTAAAATTTTTGTAAAATTTGCACAAAAAAATGAATTACAAAATCTCAATTCAGATTTGCATTTGCAACTCATTTTCAATTTATACACATCACTTTTTCACATTCTCAGGATAAGAAAACAATGCAAAAGGCAAGCTGTTTAAGTCCCATTTGGCTTGTAGCCTAACAAAATGCACAGCTTTGCAAAATGGCTGCCATGTGCATATTTCATGACATAAAAAAATTGCATGAATGCAGTAAACATTACTATGCAGTGTATAAGATACATTCAACTTAAGACAACAAAAAATCACCAACTTTGTTTTAATGTTTAAATCAGTCAGATTCTACAATATGTAATTATTAAAATCATTATATTTGCAATATTTTGATAGATCACCACTTATGCTTCATTCTAGAGTAAAAAAAAAAAACACCCTGTAATGTTGCACCGTATGGCATCTGTAATATAGACTGTGAAGTAAGAGACATTCCTGAGTGATGTACAGGGCTCGAAATACTTTTTCTGCATACCTGCATACATACATTGAATATTACCTGCACCAGACAAATTCTACCTGCACCACTCTGAATTTAGGAAGAATGGATCTTAATAAACTTGTTCAGGAATCATTGCTATTCATCTTTTATACTTTATCCACAATCCACATATATAGAACATAGGACATTTATGTATAAAACCCAGTACATGGACGAGTGCAGGTTAAGTGCAGGTAGACATTGGAAATACCAACACAGTTCCAATTTTACCTGCACTAACCTGCATTTTCAGGTGGCATTTCGAGCCCTGCAAGACAGCCAAGACAGTTTTACAGGTAGAACTGTTATCTAGTCTTTAACTTTGTAATCTTTAGATGGTTTCTGTAGAAAACATAACCATGTTGAACATACTTGTAGCTGTACATTTTAATACATAATTAATTACCTAAAAGGAATGTTGCCTCTGAAATGACTTCTTAGAAACACACCTTAACTGGTACAAAATTGAGTTTTACTAAGTATACATTTTTTTAAAGTACACTTGAATATACAATTGAGTTTCATTTGCATCTTACAACCACAATACCAGAGACCTAATCATAGTCTGAACCAGTCCCGAGTGTCATTACAGCCATGCTTACGTCATTGAATTAATCATGTCAAGCAAGAATATGCCATAGAAAAGTGAAAAAGATAAACATTTGCAAGCAAATGCAGATGCTTTCCTCCATGCTGTTTTGATACATATTAGTCACTTATGACTTTAACCTGCTCTCACACAAATGGAATAGTTCTGACAGTGCTGCCACCCAAGGATCTTATTGTGACAGATTCATCACAAACTCTTGGGAAATTAAGGCATTTCTAAATGTGGTCGATAGACAATTACATGGCTGAGCAGGTATTCTTAAACTGGTTAGCATTGTCACACATTTTGACTCCATCTCTATTACTGAGGACAAGAATCAAAGTGAACAAAGATTGTCGGTCATTAAATCAGCTGATTCTTTGAACGTGCAGGGTAAGGAAATCTCTAACAGTTTAAACCTGATATTAAAAAAAAGTTTTAGAGAGATTATTTTAAGAAATCATCAAAATTTGCAAGGAAATGAAGAAAATGCTGAAAAAAGAATGAGAAGAAATACTGCTTTTATGCAATACAATTCTTTTGGCTATTCAACACCATTTATTAAGTGGTGTATATACCATATTGTTAATTATTAAGCATCTTCAACATTTTTATGAAGAATCAGAATCAGATGACATATCCTATATTCATCTGACTGGGGGATAGCAAATCCCTTCAGAGCCATTAAAGCATTGTGCTTCTTCTATTTACTGTTATATAAAGCTAGCCAGATAATAAACTATCTGCAGTTCCTAAATGCATTTTCATTGCAGTAGCCAGACATAACCAGCACCTCACCTCACCTCACCTCACCTCACACAACCAGTACACGTACACAGAAACATGCAGTCTCAATCACTGGCCATTTAACAGCCTCTACAATCTAACTGCTGGTGTGTCAAGTTACAAGAACTGAATGCACAGAATTCTGTATTTCAAATTTATCTCTATTGCTAAAATTACAACATTAGGTATCCATGAAAAGCAGATATGTCTCCGTACATGTGCAGTCTGATATTTGAATAGTCTAAATTTATTGCTGTCTGTGTGGACAATTGTTGCTCACAAAGATTGCAAGAAGTTTGGCACACTGTCACTTTTCATCCATAAATCAGTGCGAATTATTCTGCTATACATTGGAAAGAATATTTTTCACAAGCCAAGTAGACATGGAAATAAATCCTTAAAGGGACAAAGAGACATAATTATCCTGTCCTTGGTGCTGAAATGGTTGAAGTTGTTATACAGCTTTAGATATCAATTTAGGTGGAACTGATGCTTTTTTGGGTCTATTTTGATACAGGGCTTAGACAAATCAATAAATAATTCGCAAGCTAGTCCATACAGAAAAGATGGCGGGTATAAGTGGCAAATTCTGTTTGAGATTTACTTATTTGTTTTGTAGAAAAATGGAAAATGGAGCTCTTAATAGAATTAGAAATGTGACATTAGGAAAGGATAGATATGGAAGGAGTTATTAACATGATTAGCAAAGGGTGTGGGTGCAGGAAAATGGAACAATTTCAGACTATGATTCATGTGATGTGAAGTCCGAAAGGAGACATGTAGAGCAGCACTCACTTAAAACATTCTGAAGAAAAGCTTTTGAATCATTATCTGCCCCACTCCTTGTTTGGGAACTTTATATGTTTTTATAAATAAGTTTCTTTGCTGAATCTGTCAAAATCAAATTTTATCAGTTTCTATTATAGTTCTGAATTTTTTAATGAATAGGGAGAGGAGAATTTTTTCCATCCTGAAATTTCTGTTGTGGGACCAATGGACGGACAGGTACTGGAGACAGTCCTTGTAGTGATCTAAATACCTGAAACACGTTGCAGGTACAAGTATCTAATGGTGATAAAATGAAAGGCTAGTTTCATTCTTATATTGACTTTACAACATTTTTATTGTTAAGAAAACTTGATGATTTGCTCTCCTTGACTTGAAGATTGTTGTAATACTGCTGACAACATCAGGCCCGTCACTCACCCTACAGATTAAGTGCTGAGATTACCCCCAATTTACAACTCCAGTCACTTTTGGCTTCAGCTTAAGTACCGTTTATAGAGATGAGATATTTTGTTATGGTGAAATTGTCCATCATCATGAGAAAGTGCTGTTTTCCACATCAACACCTCAAGGCTTTCAGGCAATGCTTTTATCTTCATGCATACACATGCACACACATTCAAGTCCCACAGGCATAATTTCTAAAAAAAAAGCTTAGGAGACTACGCTTTATTTATCCCCTTGACATGCTTCTAGCATACCTCAGGCTTGGGTTCATGTTACTATCAAACTTTTGTGCACAAATCATAGTGATAATTGTTGATGGTGTTCTTTGTTGTCATTAAAAATTTACACTTAGTCCATCTACTGTTGATACTGTACAATAGCTCCTTTGTTTTAAAGGCTGCAGGCTAGAGGACTTGTTGAGAAAATGAAATAAAACTATGCTTTTGGAACTTATGCAAGTTCATGTTTTAATGCAATACCTCAAGACGAGGAGATTTTAACCTCTTAAAACAAACATGTCTTTGCTTTGAGTCAGTGTTTTAAAAGTGTTTTATCAATTTGTTCCAATCTTTAATGCTAGTTCACCTTTATCTGCTTGGTAACAATATCTCTACTTTATTTCAAACTGCGTATTTGGGACATCAAGTGGAAGGACAGTGGTTTTAAACTGCAATTTTCCAAATATATTTATAGGTTTAAAACCACCATCCATTACTTGATATCCCTAAACACCCTGTCTTTAAAAAAATGGATATACATGCATGTAGGTTATCCAGCGGATAAATGTGAACTAGTATTACAGACACAAAGTGTGCACAACGGAAATCTCATTGATCATTTTTCACTTGGGAGCATATTTGAATAAGTTTTCCTTAAAATTTGTTGAACACTTTGACAAACATGCAAATCAAGGTATTTGCAACACAGCGATTGCATTAATGCAACAAAAAAACAATGTTCCTGTATGTTTGGAATATCTTATGACAGACATGGTCTGATATCATTTCACCAAATGTACTGTACAAACAGATGGTGATTCATCAGAAATTGCAACTAAATTACTTCTCATAGTCATACAGCGCAAAACCCAGATGGCAAAAAGATGATTTCTGAGAAGCTATAATTATTTTCTCAAGGAATTTCTTGTGGGGCCAAAACATTGTATTGTTCAGTCATCGGTAAAGATGCCACCTGTTATTCATAGAAACCAAAAGTGATGTGAATTTGATTTTGCAGCTAAAGAGCTATCTTTCCAATGGTTGTGACAGAAAAGATGGACATTATGTACAGTATACAGGTTTATTGTGCTGGGTAAATCCTCTAGCTCTTTTTGGCAAGCACAATGAGAACAATGGACCATGACCTAACATTCTGTCCTAATTCACGTAATGTGAATGTCTGGTGAGCAACAATGGCAGGGCCACCAACCACCGGACTACGCCAGTCGATACCACCACAGGGTATCTCTTGTACTCTGCCAGATGAACATGTCATTATTACCCGCACTCGCTTTCACGACTATCGATCAGAGGGGTGACATGACCTCAATAACTGCAATGCGCAACACGATACATCCTGTTTAGACGGTCACAGCTGATCCCCGATCGAATACATGCAGGACCACGTTCGGGTATCTCTCACATCAGGACACAAGTCGTTCCAGGCTCGTCATTCACTCACTAATGCACAACGTGGGTAGCGCATGTCTCAGAATGGGGCTTAAGTTTTTTAAAAGCAAGCATTGGGGAAATTACAGATGAAATGTTGTGTTCCTTTTTCCCTGAAATTATCCTGCAGCGCCATGTAGGTGTTCTGTATTAGCAAATTTATCATGGTTAGAACCTCACTAAGGACAAAGAATATTAATAATAATGATTTTCTATTCAGTAAGGGGTTAAATATGAGTGAAAAAGTAGCCAAGTAACATTCTTTAGGGGAAGTAACAAAATAAGTATGAGGAAGGTAGTTATGAAACTTTGATATTGCCTTCCAAAACAGAATGTTTTATTGCTGATTCATAAGCTTATATCATGAGAGTTAAGCTTATTGGAAAAACAAGATGATGATATCATATTATGTGCCCTGTGTGACATTTCCATCATCTATGAGAAAAGTTCAGATGGTCCAAACTTGCCCTGCGGGCTTGTATAGGGAACTAATGGTCTTGTCAATACCTACCAGCATAATCATTGATATGTGCCTTTTACTTGGAAGGGGGAGGAGTAGAATTATTGACTTGTGCTGTTGGCATTATAAAACTTTTATACAACATCCACACAGACTATAGATAGAGGTGGGCTCCAGTACAGAAAATTCAGGTACAGGTCCAGAAGATCAGGTCTAATCTGTGAAAACTTTTGAATGGGCGATACTCAGGACAATGGTCCATTTTGCTACAAAGGATTCTTTATCTGACATCCATTAGCGTTTTGAAATCTTGTCTTCATGTGAACAACGATAACTGCCTCTGTTTTAGACTAAGTTTGACTGTAAAAACTTGGTAGAAATAACTTAACTCTCCTCTTCTATGCTCCTGCAATCTTCTTTGACCTGTAAGCTCCAAAAGACGTGAACGCCATAATCTGTTCATTTTTGGTCTAACATCTGGTCCACACTTTTTTCAGGTTCATTTTTTGGTTAGGTGCAGGTGGACATCAGAAATACCTGCACAGCTCCAATTTTACCTGCACTAACCTGCATATGCAGGTGGTATTTCGAGCCCTGAGTACGGTGTACCGGTACCCACCCCGAACTATAGACCACCTCGTAGACTCCTCCTACTACTGTAATTACCATCAGTCATCATTTATGGACAAGAAGCAATGGCATGAACCAGACCGTGGTACCCAGGTCCTTTTTCAGCTGAAATCCTATTGATTGACTGATAAATATCAGTACAGACTGGCAGGGCATGCACTCTTCTCTGATTGAGACAAATAGCCAATTCCCCAGGATTCAGTGCAAGGCCTTATTCATGGAGAGAACATGTCTATTCAGCGCTTTAGAAATCATTTTTGGCAGTAGGTTATATTCATCAATCATCTTGGCAAATCAACCTACACACTGCTGTAGAATATTAATGCTAGTTTGCCTTTATCCACTGGGTAACCTATATCTGTTAGTTTCAAAAGCAAAGTATTTACTTAACGGGGATATCAAGTTGACAAACGGGGGGTTTCAACTTAGCATTAGTTAGAATTTTTGTCCGTCAACAGGGATAGAGGGGATGAAAGTTTTGTTCATCTTGAGAGGCAAGTTTCTGATATGGGATGGAGAGACAAGTCCTGGAGACAGCACTGGTCAGGGTTCAACTCACTGATAAGAGGTAGAGTTATCTTTAAGATTCCTCCAGGCAAAGAAGATGCAATAACTTGTCTGTCTCGTTTCCTGTCCCTCTAAGACAAATAACTGACTCAAGGCACTTTGTAGAGGCAGTAAGAAGAGTAGAAGACTCACCAAGGAATCCTGGCTTCATCTCGTTGAGCATGGGGTCCAGATGGAGCTTCAGCTTAGCAAAGATGGATGGGGCACTGAACACCCACCTGTTAACAAGAGGAACAAATTATTACCTGCATGAAAAATGGAGGTATTGTTCTGTGTTTGTGTTTGTTTGTGTGTGTGTGTGTTCTGTGGGGTGGTGTTTCTGGATATTTGTGGTCACCATAACTTCAGAACCTCTGAATGGATTGTAATGACAAATGGTAATATGTGAATAAGAAAGAATTAATATCAAATAGAAAATATATTAAATCAAACCTCGGAATAAATTGCTCCCTAAATTAAAGAAAACATCAAGAGAAATGGGAAAGAAAATGATTTCCATGATTGTCAATGGCACTAGACAACCACCTGTTGATCAGGTCATCAGTCAATCAGGATTCAACAATTTATCATATCATAATAAATAGAAACCAAGAAAAACACACGCCTTTAGAGAATAGCATTCACTGCCACAGCACAAAAATGTTAAATTCTCATTCCTTATTCTGGCCCACGGTCTGGAACTTTCAGAGAGCATTTTAGTTTAAACTGTCTGTAAGTGCCAAGCTAAAAGCCTGCATGAGTGAGATAAATGGAAAGCTTCATGCCTCATGTATTCCCTGCCAGTGAGCAGACCTCTGGGCTAACAGAGCAGTGAACTCGTCTGGATGGCTGACCCTCTAATGGCTCAACACATAAGAATGCTGCTAACCTACTTGTGTCCAAAATGTCCTCTTTGTATTAATCATAGCCACAAATTAAACAAGAAATCAAAGATTTCATACTTCCATGAAATATTTTGATTTTTTTGCCGTATTTATTCACTGTTCTTGGAATTTTTTAATGATTCTGTCTATCAATTTTCTTGCCTTCCGGCAGGACTTTGAGACCAAGTCTGCGGCACTAACTTTAGACCTTGTAAATTTGAATCTGGGCCAACTCCACTCCTTAGATTGCCTCTTGAATTGAAAAGCAGTATAATGGGTTCTTGGTTTTGTTTTGATAAATGTACATTGATCTTTTTACTGAATAGGTGATATTGTACTGACACAAAGCTGATCCAAGTCATACTCATGTAGAAAGAAGTACAATACATTATATTTTCCTGAAAAGTCCCAGTGTTTCTTTTAAGTTACATTTTTCAAACAAATATGCTAATCTAAGAATCACCTGTTCTAGAAAAGTCATAAAAAACTGTTGAGTCACATCTTTAAAGTAATGATCAAGTTTCAAATTGGCATCAACTCAATTTAAATATTATATATAATAAGTTACCTTTAATGAGATGAATGACATTACAATGGGAAGAATAGAAGTAACTCAAGGCCATTGACCTTGACTAACCAAGCCAGTTAGATTTGATGGAGCCATGCCCTACTTATGTCTTGTCCTGCTTTGCTTCAGTAATCATATCATCGTTCAACTTAACTTCCACTGTTTGAACTGTCGTCCTTGGATTAGTGCTGCTCTAACAGTAATTACTTCCTCAGATTGAGATGACTGACGTCAACCCTGTCCCTTGCAAAAATTGCCTTTTGTCTGCAATGCATAGCTTAGAGGATTATGAAAATCAATACCACCATTGATAGAATGGTACCTTGGATTCCTTAAAAGACCACAGCTAATGGCACATTTGTATCATCACAAACTTAGACCATTCTTTGTACCATCACAAGCTGAGACCATGATGATTCTTAGGAAAGTCATACATGTACATGTGCAGTTCAAATTCCAGCTTTTTTGTTCGTCAGGTAAGGCTGCGTTAGGTTGTTGTCGACTGTCACAGACTGCTCAAAAGTTGTACAACACCAAACTTGTACGACAAACCAGGGCAAGTGTGACTGTGGTATCAGAGTGGCAACTGATTCTGCCATAAGCTTATGGCTTGCTTTCCAAGAAGCAGTCAATTTCTATCGTTGATTTTCATAGAAATGACTGCTAAGGCTGTATACACTTTTACTAGCCGATTGTTCTTTCACCAGAAAAGTGATGTATTGTTACACAGACTTTGAATCACAGACTCGCTGACTGTTGGGGCATGTAAAAGAGAACTACAAAGCACTGAAGTTGGCTAGCCTTTGCAAAATTGGGCTTTTAAGTTACCAGTAAAGTTTTTAAGAACTTGTAGATGATTTATGGCAGAGTAGGTGAGAGCTAACAAGTTGTGTGGACTGGCATCTAGCCAATAGGACTTGTACTGCTGCACTCAGGATAAAACCACTCAAAACTACAGATAGCTATGCGCTTTTGGGATTTTTCTTGCATTCATTTTACCTTACATAATGCCTGGAGGTCATAAAGCTAATATGGGAATGTCTATCAGTATTGCATGTTCATTATCAAGTCAGCACATCCCCTATCTGTGAAATTGGAAAAGCATGTAAGCCAGAGGCTCAAATTGAAGAAGCACATCAACTGAATTGAAAAGTTTTGCAATTCTGAACTTTGTACAAATGTAAGAAGGAAATGGTAGTCCCATAGCCTATTTGAGGCCATAGGGACAGTGGGTTGTTATCCATGGTGTGTAGAGCATGCTTATGCAAAACTATAATAGCTTTCCATAAGCATGCTCAGGGGGGGCTCATCCCTCTCCATCCACCACTTCATCCCCCCCCCCATGGTACCCATTTGTGGATTGAGGAAAGTTGAGTGTTTTTCCCATGGACATAACGTCTAGCCTGGAATGTGTGACCTCAAAATTTCATGTTCATGAGCCTTGCCATCTGACGTGCCACATTGTACAAAAGTGAAGATTTTCAAAAGATGTAGCCAGTGTGGTAAAAAAGAACTCACAGTCCTTAGTTTGTTGGTAATAGCTGTTTTCAGCTGTCACAAATTGAGAGCATGAAGAGGTATAACCTCATTTACTGCGGTTACAAATCCCCAAGGGGATAAGTATGATAGAATTATGAAAAACTCTAAAATGTCTTTTAGTAGCCTGAAAGAGAATGATTTGATTATTTTCTTAACAATATTAGGTTATTGACACAAAATCCAATCCAAATAGCTTTCATCCAATCACCAGCTCCTAGAAAAACTAGCACTGTCCCTAAATGTACATACATGGACATGAATGTACATAAACAGGACTCTGGGTAATCAACCTAGCTAGCAAATGGTTTGTATTCATCAATGATCAGTAGTAAAGTCAACAATAACAATTTCCTGACCCGCACGGTACACAATTTACTTCAGTTAGGCCAATTGTGTTATCAACCATGTGCAGGAGTTGTTGTCTTGTACAAATGTAGTCACAACTCATCATGATTTTTATTGTTTGGCCAACATTGAATCAGAACTTTGTACCTTTCATTCACTAGCTTTACCACACAACATTTGGAACCTCAGGATAATGGACGTATATCATTCTTAAATGTGAGCAGACCTTATCTGATATGTTCTTTTAAAGTCCTGTCTATCCTTATTGAGCGATTGATTTTCATCTTTCGGTAAAAGCTCATGCATTGCATTGGTCCATACTTTGTGACAAACTATCACATCATCATGGAAGCTTATCTGTGCTGGTAGTAATCTAGTATAATGCTGAACACAACTCAGTGGTTGCAGTATCTCAGATAGCAGAGCACCATCCTTGAGACCAGATAACAGCAAGAGCTCTAATTTTTATAAACAAGTTGCCTTCTTTGACAAGATAACTCCATGTCAAGAATAAATTGTAAACAGTTATGCTTGGGGAACTTGCGTATACTTAACTTTGAATAGACCTGCTTGTGTATAATGCTAGTTAACCTTTATTCTTTGCTTCTTTTTGTTGAGAGTTAACTGACACCGATCTGGCAAAAAAGTAAATCAAGATCTATTTCAATCTGTTGAATGCCAACAATACAGAGTACCCTTGTCACATGCTATATGTTATACATTGCATTTTGCTCTATAGTCCTGCTGACACAAAAATTGTTCAACTTGAAAACACCATGATCCATCATGTTGAAAACGCAGCCTTCCTTGGGGGGTGTAACCATTATCCATGGAGAGAAGACTTCTGATAATCCTCTTCCTTCTAATCACCACCAAACAACAGGTAAGTAAGTACCACACCGCATGCAGTAGCTCTTCAGTAACGGAACAAGGTTGTTGCCTCAGTATGACGCCATACAAAGCCTATCCTGCAACAATGGCATGACACAGCCATCGCAATACAGAGAATAATCTGTTGGTAGTGTAACAATCTGTAAAATGTCTTGCACCCTCCGTTCACATGCTCAACTTTGACATTTTTGTGTCAAAGGTGAACACTACCATGTTGATAACATGAATGGGAGTGATATAGACCTCTGGAAATGAATATGGTGGCTGGCTGCAATGTTTGTTTCTACGACAGAACACTGCATGCATCTAGAGTAAGTGGCAACAAAACAGTGCTTTATGATGATTGATCACACCTTGAGTTCACATGTAGGTTAAGCTGTCTTGTAAATACTTGGAATACTTGACAATGTATTGAGTTGGAAGCAGATGTAACATTGATGACAATTGTCTTGATGTTCCAGCAAACAACCCTACAGTACTTGGGCAATTCTCCCACAATGGCTCATAAGATGGCTGCAAAGGACGAAAAGTTTTTCACCTAAACACCTTTAAATGCAAAGCTCTTTAGCACTCAATTGTCTCAATTTTGTAATTCTCGAGGTATTTCTGATGTTACTTATGTACATTTAGCATATATCTCTAAATACTCCATTTACAATTTACTCCAGTACCAACAGTATATGATAAAGTGTAGTGATGACAAGAGAAGACGAAGAATAATATACTTCATAATTTTATGACTGATTGCACAGACATTTTGTTGCTTGACACTAATACCGTATCCAGAAAGCGCTTCCCCTGTGTCATTTTTAATGTCTTGGTAGTCTTGGTGGATAGTTGTCAGCTAAACTGCTGGTTCCACCCATCATTACTATTGATTCAATTTAAAAAAGTCCCAAATACACCCCAGGGAATAAGAATTGGATTTCTGGATTTCCTTCCCCACCCCTCTTGTTCAGGTCTGCTTCAAAAAGCTTTCTTACATTGTCCTGGAGTGATGAAGTTTTATATAGATATCATCCAGCAAAATACTTTAACTTTATTTGAATCCACAATTAGCTTGCCATCGGTTTGCAACACTTAATAATGGTTTTCAATTACAAAAGAATCAATAATTGCAGATCAATAATAACCAGCATAGCAATTTTCAGCCAGCTTTGGAAAGCCCCAGATGGGATATTAGCAAGTCAAGTGAGATAATTATAATTTGCAGGACCATTGATTGATTTGAAATGGGATGCAACGATACACTGAACTTGCTGACAGGTGTTATACAAGTGGAGGTTTAATCATATTGATTGTTGCTATGGTGCAATCAAGTGCAGAGCCTCATTTTCTGGTGTGAAATCTACATAATTGTTAAACTGTCAATGGAAGACAAACTCTGACAGCAGCACAAGTTTCAGCACCTTGGAGAGCCTATGGCAGTTCCAGTTCATGTGGCAGCCATGTAACTGGAATACTGGATTTAATTAGCTGTTATCTGAGGATATTGAATCCCTGTAAATGGACGTATTGTTTACAGTCTGTGTGTTTGTTTGTTTGTCTTGTTGTGTGTCCATAGGTACATGGATTTGAATGTGGTATAGTGATAGGATGTGAGGCAGAAAATGATGTAACTGGCAGAATGAGACTGGTAGGATGGTACCTGGAATAAACTAGATTTCATCACATTATTTGTGCCTATTTAAGCAAGACACAATGAACATAATGTATGACACACTGGTTGGATTCATTTTTGTTTCATTTCATATGCTCTCATCATCATTCATGTTTGTCAGCCATCATGTTTTGACATAACTGCTTGAGAATAGACCTGGATGATTCTCCCAAAGAATATTTGTCATGACTAATCACACATAACCATGTTTTGTTAATATTCTGATGTTGTAGCTGTGTTGTACCTGTTATTCTAGACAAGAAGTGGCTTTGTATAGCTACAAAAACATGGTTGGAGACACAAAGATTTCCTACTACCCACTGAGACTCAACTAACCTACCAGCTAGCTAGCTCAAATGGCCATGATATTTTTGTTTGTTTTGCATAACTGGTAAAATGTTTTTTGGCGCAACACACCAGTTCTGCTCTCACTGTAAGGTTTGATCAACTCACACCAGGAAGGACCTCTACTATTTTTCATGAGTGATAAGTGTGCTGGGATCTTATAATGTTCCCCAAGTGTTACAAGGGCTCCAGCATTACATCACATCCAAGAGTACATCCCTAATCAAAGCTCATGTACTCATTTTTCCTTGAACCAAGTGAGAAAATAGCTGTAAAAGTTCTGGGGCCAGCTAGGGACTCAAACCCCAAACCTTTAGATTGTTAGCCAGTAATCCTAACCACAAACCACATTGCACCACATTACATTAGGCTTGCAATTTATTCCTCAATACAGCTGACCATAAAAAAGTAGAACATGCCACAGGCTTGCATACACTGTACTTGTGATCCCTGTAAATGGATATTGAGCAAACTATTAAGCAGAAATCCAGCACGAGCCCCTGAATATTGGAAAATCAACTGTGGCTTGACATGCAGCATTGTGCTGATGAAAATTTAATGCCGTATCAGGAAAAATCTTTGCTCAGGCCATGGTGATTTCATTCCTTGGTTGTTGACATACTTACGTACAAAAACTATTCTTACACTGGAGGGATACACAAGTTGCATGAGATCATCAATTAGTATACATTGGATGTTGACATTGAAGTAGATCTAGTTTAAGTTAGGTTTTGTATGTATTGAATTTTGAGGTGCAAAACTTTATTTCAAAATTTTGAGACAAAAAGATTAGAATTGTTGAAGCCTAATGGATGGGAAAGTCAGGCAGTTCAGTCACGTCACAAAGCCTTTTAAAGCTGTTACTGCATTGCATATTGGCACATGCTATAGCAGCACAAGTAATGATGCGGTGGTCACAAAATGGACCAGACAAGTAATACTATGCAGGTTTACATGCAAACCTTCTCAGACACACCTCTTTCCATTATGTTCATTACAAGTCATTAAGTATTCTAGACATGTTGTCTGCAAGGGCACAAAAAAACATGATGAGTAAAAAAAGGAGCCAAGATGCCTAAATTGGCAAAATATATCTAGAGACCATAAACGTTGTGACAAGAATTCAAGCTGTAAAACATAGTATCACAATTTTTCACTCCTGTATTAAAAACGTAGCAATTACTGAATTAGCCTAGCTCTCCTTTATACACGATGTAACCTTTGTTGTTTTTAAAAACAGGATATTTAGGGATGTCAAGTCAACAGACAGAAGTTTCCAAATGTACTATCTTAAAAATGTCATATTGCAACTACACTCAAGGCTACTACACTGGTGTAGCTTCTACAACTACAACCTAGTTTCACTTCTTTAACTACACTCATAGCTTCATCACGAGCATCACTTGTAGAGTACACTTAGTCTACACACAGCATATTTTCCCATTTTTGGTACTTTCTTGTCATGTTGATCATCTTTCTTTCTTTTCACAGTCAAGAAAAATCAATGCATGATGTCATCCATAAAGTTTACTTGCTCTGGTCCTGTACTATAAATAGCTTGCTCATGTCCTATTAAGCGTTGCTTTTACAGCTGGACTGCATTGTACAATCATTATGATATCACTGTGCATATAACGAGAACCTGAATCAGCAAATATGGAAAAATTTGCATTTCAATGTAAATTTTGGGAGGAAACATAAATTGCAGAATCCACGCATGAAAATTATAATAAATGTTGTTGTTGAGTACTATTCATGGCAGCAAGTTAGGTTTTTATATTCATTTACAGTATTGGTGCTTAAGTGCAATTGTCTTTTTTGCTGGCAGAATTCTAAGATTATGACTCAAGTACTGTAACATCCATTGGCATAATACCGGTCGGTTTACTGCAATTTCTCAAGCAATGCTAATTTGGCAAATGATCAACGCATCATTTTCTCCAGTTACATGTTGCTGTTACAGCTTACCTTTGCCACTTCTTCTGTGTAAATTATTTTGTCTCTCTGGTCCTGCTAAAAACATAATATCGTAATTGGAACACACCGCGGAATTGCACGGAGAACGGGCGCGTGGTTGGAAGGGGGTGCACTATACCGGTCGAACGAATAACGGCACAATTAACTGCCGCTATGTACATTTATACATCCTCTGTTGTTCCTTTCTTTCCTGTTAGTAGTTGCACAAAACAAAAATCTGCATGAGCATACAAGAAGTCATGAGAAAATGGGCGTATACTGACAAGAATTTTCATTTAATTTTGATCCGTCACAACCGCTATGACGTAAAACTTTACTGCTGGCCGTAGCATTAAAAATGGCGGGAAAATGGCGGCGTACGTTCAATTTGACCCATTCAGCCGTAGATCTGGGTGATAATGCAAAGGTTCCTCACACTTTTACACGAGTTGTAGGTCACCAAAAGAAATTCAAGATTGCTGTTGAATCATGCTCGTCTTGTGCCGTGAGCACATGTGATTATTATCTACAAATCTGGCGATGAACGTGACATTGTGTTTGTCCCACGACGAGCTCGCCTGCCCCGAAAATGACCTGAAAACTTTTGGCCTCGTTGTCTTCGAATGCATTGTTATCGATGCTTTGTAAATTATGTATTGGACACCTAGATGTCTGAAGTGTGCATACCTCAGAAATAACTATTGTTGCATGTGTAGATCTCTTTAAGTTCCACTATTTTTAATCGACCGGTATAAGGCTTATGACCGGTATTATGCCAATGCATGTTAAATGCAGAAATGTTCTAGGTGGTTTTATGTTCGCGGTTTTTGCAGTGGCCACTTTACTGAAAATTCAAACCGCCACAAACATTTTCCATGGCAGCAAGGTGCATGGTGCTATCACAAAGTTTAACTTAAAACAACCTTAAATCCCAGCAAACTTAATGCATTTACAGTAATCCATGACTGCAGCCTTGGTCTATAGGACGGATACTGATGGCAACTGGAAGATGTTTAAGAATCCCAAGATGGCAGCACCCATAGACAGGGATAGTTATAATACAGGTTTTGCCATAAAAAGTCTTTTACCACAGACTGTAACACAGGAATTTCCTCTTTTTCTCCAGTCTACACATACTGGAAGTGTAAACAATCTAGTACCAGCTCAGTAAAGAAGTATCAAAGTAACCAACCCAGAATCGAGGTGTTCAAAAATTTGGAGTTGAACATCTGTAACGTGGGGGAATTCTAATGTAATTAAGACAGTTTTAAACAGCGCCTACTGTTAGGCCAAACAGAGACATGAAGAAGCAGATACTTCCTGCATTCTCCACATGTACAGGCTTATTTATTCATTCATTTCTTTGATCTCTAAAAACGTTTAAAATTGATTTCTGCAGGGGCCTATTATATACAGAACACATTAGACACATTATAGTCACTTAATACATTCACTACGGTGGAGGCAGACGCAGGCAATATTCAGTGGGACAAATCAAACGTGATTACCCTGGTAGCATTTCCCTGTATAAAGCATGCAAGCTGTGATCAGTCAGTCAGACTGTTACACGATTTAACACCATGGCAGGCCTGTCACTAATCCTGCCGCTACTGGGAAGCTCCAATTTCCTGTGTCTAACAAACCAAACTGAGAGGTGTGCCCACAAGGCATGCATTTCTAATCCTACCAGCTTTTCAACACCTTATGGCAGGAAGTCTGCATATTTTTTGGGGGGTACATTTTACCCAAGCCACATCATACACCATAAACATTGCCCCCAAATATCATACAGCATTAACTGGCATAATTCTGAAGAGTTCAAAAATACGGTGGATTTAAAAAGATCAAGCAAATGCAGTTTCAAATCCTGATGTATGCACGCTTCAGACGTTAAGGTGGTAAAGACATTCTTGACCCTGGGAGCTTCAGACGATCAAATCAATAACCCTGTACGAAATCTAGGTGCACCAGTGCACCCTTTGTTAAGAAATTTTTGTACTGAGTGCACAAAAGTGCTTTTATGCACCCAGTAGTTTTTGAGCCCTGGCATATGTTTCTGTCATAGCATTTGAGACATTCACACCTTTATCGTTTGTATTTTCAAAACCCATGCCATTTGTGATTGAACAATACACAGTGTAGAAGTCGTGCTATTTCAATTAGTGACACATCGTTAGCGCATGAATGTCATGTCTGCCTGTCAAGCTGCACGATTGGTCATAAATTTGTCATCAGTTGGCAAAGTGCCCAGAAATTTGATCCGCATTGCCACAAGGTGCATGTGTCATTGCATTGTGAACAGATGGAAAGACACCAAGTTTGTGGTTGTGTCATATACCATTCATTGGACTCTTTGTGGGTCCTAAGAGATTATCCAATCATACTTGTCATTGACATAACCTCAAGTACATATTTGGTATGCATGATCCTAATAGCCAAACAGTAGCAATATGGACATGACACCAAAGTTCACTGGCCAACTATGCACTCATACATAACGTGTAACATCAACTCTCATAATTCTACTGGGTGCCTTAAGCTTAATACCACCACATAAAATTACATTGTTATGGAGCAGCCTTTTCAACATTGTCTTGAATACCAGAACATCTGAAGTGTACATGTAACTATATGTATATACCTCTGGATTTATGTTACTGCATTGATGCATCTCTTTAAGTTTATGTTTTTTGTGTGTGGCAGTATTATGGCATCCAATGGAATTATGAGACTAGAGTTGATTTTATGTTAGAGACTTAGTATAGACAACAGCACAAATTTCTTTTACATTCAAAGATCTAAAAGTGAATCACAGACTGCATCAACTGAGCAGATATACATATATGTGTCATACCTGTAGAAAGCTGAGAGAAACCTTGAGCTACTAGATGTATTCCTAGACTATATGAAAATCCATTTTCTCACAACCTGGCTAATGATATCTCAGAGCTACTTTTTCTCCTTTCTCACTCATTTGATTTAAAGTCCAGCTGTTATAGATGGAGAGCTCTAAGTCGCATTATGACTTGTGTGTAGAGATCCCACCCCCTTGGTATTCTTACAGTTATCGGGCTAATAGCCAATCAGTTCTGCTATTGGTCCTTGGGGTATAATTTCATGGAGCAATTTCACACTAAGTACATGGCCACCCCTGGTGGATTCTGAGCTGTAGTATGACGATCAGTTTATCAGAGGTGACCACCTGGGGGTGGTCTTAGTAAAGATTTTCAGCAAAGATTTGCAGTCTTGTTGCTGCTTTACATCAAGGGAGTTTGTGTGTGTGTGTGTTTGTGTGTGTGTGTGTGTGTGTAATGGCATGTGTCATAATGTGTGTGTGTGTAATGGTATGTGTCATAATGTGTGTGCGTGTGTACAATGTAGATGTGTCTCTGAATGTGTGTCTCTGATGTGTGTTTGTTTAATTAATGTATGTTTGTGTTTTATTGGTGGGTGGTTGTATATTGGCATTATGTGTGTGTCTTGTTATGGTTTCTCCCAATATGATATTACATGTATCAGCACATTGCATTTGCAAGATTTTCCTGCTGAGTTTGTTTAGGTTGTTAACCTGAGGGGTAAGTCACGTTTTTCCTGTGGTGCCACCTGCAAAATCTGTACACCAGAGCAAAAAAAGTATACATTGTGTTTACACCCTGTACATGAATGCCACATATCACTACATGTACGGAAAAATTGTATGTGTCACACGGAATTTGTAATAAAATCAAGAGATAATCAGAAATGAAATCATACTGGAAATATAGCACTGATGTAGAGTCTCAGGTTTGCACTCTTTGTCCTCATGTTCATGATTGACAGATTTGATGGATGAGGTCCTTAAAAACCAATAAGTTGCATCTCTATTGAGGCTCATTAGGGGTATGGTGTTATCTCTGGAGAGACCGCTTACTGAAAGGTTGTCCAAGTGAAATGTGATCCTACGAAAAGATCAAGAAAGTTTACTTTTACTTGAGGAACTTCTGCACATTTTGAACAGGATGGGACCAAGCATGTGCCTTTAACTGAAGTTTTGTGATAAAGTTC
The DNA here is from genome assembly GCF_000003815.2 of Branchiostoma floridae. Classification (NCBI taxonomy): domain Eukaryota; kingdom Metazoa; phylum Chordata; class Leptocardii; order Amphioxiformes; family Branchiostomatidae; genus Branchiostoma; species Branchiostoma floridae. Next base: position 24,309,451 of record NC_049979.1, read on the forward strand.
ATGACTTGCAATTTGCAATCTTACTTTTTTCAAATTCCTACCATAACATGCGGGATGTCCCTGTAGCTCAACTAGTTAGCAGTCTCAAAGTTGAGCTCCTGTTTCCAATTAATTGGTAACCGGAAGACATCGGTTCTATCCTGCGAGGAACATCTCGTTAGGGGCTGGACTTCTTGAAGGGATGTAAGATGGGGGTTCTGTATTCAAGAAGGTTTGCCAATCACGTGACATTTAAGAGCTTCCTGTCACGAGCGGCTGCTGAATAGTTAATCTAGACCTGACTCCAAATGGTGTTGACCAGGAAACGGTTAATAGACAATGATTTATGGACAAACCCTTGGATCAAGGCAACATTACACTCTCTGATGTGCCATGTAGCGCTACCAAACAAGCCAGAATATTCATCCACATGAATGTGGGCTTGAACTGGAAGAAGAAGACAAAGGGGAACAGGTAGAAACCCCTCCCTATAAAAAATATACCCTGCTACTGAAACGGCAAGAATACTAACTGCCAAATGTGTCCCTAGGCACTGCAGTGGTCTGAACGAGCCATAACATGCACATATGACAGTCATTCAAGGCAGCAAATTTATCTTCAGCAAGAAGACAACTACATCATGAATAGTAGATGGTACATTATTGACCAAATAAAAGCTGTTGGTGCTCATTATGTGATGCTGATGTCCTAGATTGTACAGTAATACAGTACAAGCCAGGGCTCGAAATACTTTTTTCTGCACATCTGCACTGGTAAAGGTAGCATTGAAAATTACCTGCACCAGACAAAGTTTAACTGCACCAGACAAAGTTTAACTGCACCACTCTGAATTTAGGAAGTATGGATCATGCTAAACTTGTTCAGGAACCATTGCTTTTTTTTTCTTTATGCAGCTAATAACAATCTACATATACTTACATCATATGACATTTATGTATTATTATAAAACCCAGTACATGGACCAGTGCAGGTTAGGTGCACAGCTCCAATTTCACCTGCACTAACCTGCATGTGCAGGTGGTATTTCAAGCCCTGAAGTATCTACAAGTGTCTGTTTTTTATGAAGTTATACAACTCAAAGTTTTACAATCTCGTTTTGCAAAGAAACATTTTGCCTATCTAAGTTATGTTGAAAGAAATGGTAAAATGTTTCTTTATCACAAATTTATCATTCAACTTGAACATACTGATGTTTTTCCTACAGCAGGTAATGTAACTATGTAGACTTTTCATGGGCTAATCTTTTCATCTATTTTTTACCCTGAGAGGTAATGCTTTTGTCATTGTCACATCTCCAGGTAATCTTAAGCCTTAAGCTTGACGTTTGGTGGCCAATACATATCAGCAATGTACCATCTTTTTGTTGCCATTCAGTGTTCCATTTGTGCTGGTTCAAGTGGGCATAGTCCATCAGAGTCAGACTAC